>NW_012192615.1:122544-131531 GCF_000956335.1 Plasmodium fragile | reverse complement strand
AAAAAAAAAAAAAAAAAAAAAAAAAAAAATGTGCAGGTGAAAAGGGCGTTACGGACCTTCCCCAAACATGTGACCCATTCAAGTGCACATCGCCAACGATACACTGAATTTTCCTCTCCCCCTGTATAGACATTGGCAACTAACTATTTTTAGTCGAAACCCTCCAACAAGGGCATAAACCCGTGGAAGGCG
This sequence comes from Plasmodium fragile, assembly GCF_000956335.1. Classification (NCBI taxonomy): domain Eukaryota; phylum Apicomplexa; class Aconoidasida; order Haemosporida; family Plasmodiidae; genus Plasmodium; species Plasmodium fragile. Next base: position 131,339 of record NW_012192615.1, on the reverse strand, counting down.
CAGACAAGTGAAACAGCGCAAAACGCGCGAAACTGAAGCGAAAACAGGACAGGCGGAACGCAGCACCAACACAGCTAGCTACACGCGCAGAGTGTTTTTTTTTTTTTTTTTCCGACCCCCCGAGAAAAAGCGCAAGATGGAAAAGCTACAAATACCAGAATGGAATGATATCGAAAGATATTTTAAAGACCCCGAGTTGATAACGGCGGAAATTTTGTTTGTAGGTCTGACCTTGTGTAACGTATTTGTTATGTACCGCCTCTTCCTAGATGTGATTCCTTACCCTATCTTTGTGACTTGGTGGCAGTTGGCACAGGGGTTGCTGGTTGCTTATGTATGTGGCGAGTTAGGAAAGGAATTCCCCAAGTTTGCCTACTTTCCAAAAGTCGAAATAAATGAAAATATGCTCAAGGTGTTATTTGTCCCTTCCATTTTCTATTGTCTCATGTTAGTGTTGTCTAATTATTTGCTCTTTAAGACCCCTTGTATAGCGTCCTACCCAGTGCTTGTTAGTTTTACTGTAGTGTTTCACCACCTCACTCGTTTTGTCGGATGTGGAGAAGAGTACATGCCACTCAGATGGAAGTCCATCGTATTCCTCTTAGCCGCTTTTGTTATTGGATGTTTCGATTCGAAGACCACAGGGAAAGGAGTACTAATATGGGCTCTATTATATGCACTTTTTTCAGCGATTTTTAGAGCAGGCTTCATGCAAAAAATAATGCACCTTGTAGATGGCAAAGGGAATACATTACATAACAACCAGCACCTGTTAGGAGTTTTACTCCTCCCTATACTGATTTTATTATCAGGAGAATGGGCTGTGTTTGGGCATATGCCTTATAACATTTTGTCCTTGTACACCTGGCAGATGTGGGGTTGCTTAATAACTGTGGGTACCTTGCCATTTATAAAAAATGTCATTTCTAATAGATTGGTTAGAAGAACAGGACAAGGCCCATGGAGATTTCTCGAAATCATTTCAATTGTCTTAGTATTCTTTATTGGGATGGCTTACAATGCACCTTCCTTCTTAGGATACGTGTCCATTATATGTGTAATTATTGGCCGTTGTTTGGGTGCCTTCGATGTTATGCTTAATGCCTCAGATTACATGATGGCTGAAGATGAAAGGAACAGAAAAACTTCCAAAGCGAACTATGCTAAGAGCAGACAGGGGACACAGGCATCCAAGCCCTTCCTATACTCTGGCGATAACGAAGAAGATGAAGAGGAAAGTTCCTTCAGCTCAAATGATAGTAGGAGTTACCAGGGCTCTCAAGACTACGACGATAAGGACAGCGTCAATAGCAGCTCTCAACAGTATAGCGTCCACAAGGGGACCAGCAGAATGGACAGCTCTTCGAATCAAACCAGCCACGCGGGCATGTCCCTAGACGATAGCAGACGCGGCAGCAAAATAAGTGACGCCAAGGCCGCTGGGCACAGCACCAGCTTCCACTCCAAGTCTAAGTTGTCCCGCAACTACTCCTCCAAGAAGCAGGACCTCGTCGACTCGCAGGCCTAACGTAGAGAAGCGTACAGAAGCGTAGCGAAGTGAAGCGAAGCGAAGCGGTGTAGCTATGCATAGTATAGCCGTGTAGAGTAGCCAAGCATGACATGGCCAATGCAGTGCTGAGTCTGCACCAGTGACGCGCCCCCCTCAGATTTGCCGTGGCGCGTTCCACCCCGTTTTCGTCCCCAACCTAGGCACCGCCACCTCTGCCTATGCGTACGTGCGTCCAGATGCAACAATAAGTATGCTCACAAGCATGCGTACAACTGTGCGTATAAGCATGCGTACAAGTGTGCGTACGCGTGTATGTCCCTCCGTTTAAACACACATGTGTAGTCCGCCAAAAATGCATTTGCCCGTCCCTCCTCTCCTCTCTCTCTTCCTCTCTTCCCGCCCCCTCTTTTTTTTCTTTTTTTTTTTTTTTCCTCCGCCAGTGCTATGATTGATTCCCCTTTTTTTTTTTTTTTTTTTTGTTAAATTTTTCGATTTATAAAAAAAAAAAGAACAAAAAAATAACAGCAGCAGACACCCGGTGCGCATGTCTATTTTTGTGGGACAGAGGGTTCACCTCTCCGTGATGAATTGTCATGTCAAGGGGGAAATGCGTCACCGCAGTTTTGAGTAAATCTCAATTGAGGCATTTTTGAGGCGTTCTTTTTTTTGCCTTACGCTGATTGTAAGGGCAGGGGCATGGAAAGGTTGTCCACGTGATGAGAGCCTGACAAGTGTACGGCCGCTTAACCAGAACATTTCTTTCAACAGAAGTTTGTGCCGAGTAGTGGGAGAGGGGTAGACAACCCGTTGAAGGGTTACCCAATTGGGGATGCAATCCTGAGATGTGACCCACACACACGTGTAGAGTGTTTTTCAACCGCGTGAAACAGTAATGAAGTTAAGACAGAGAACGGCGTGTGCTTAGCTGCACCTAGACGTGTTAAGGTCTAAGGTGATGTTTGGCAAAACATGCTATTCGCTTGTGCCAGAACATTTTCTTATTTTATTTTAGGAGGTTCAAGTGCGCACTGAAATGGTAGAAATGGAAGAAATGGCGAAATGGACTTCACCCATGTGTGGCCATTCCTCGTTCGATATTGAATAGTTGGGAAGGATCACCCCGCGGGTCCATCTCGACCAATTAGGAATAATCACACACGTCACCCCGTTCTTTCCCCTTTCGCGTTGGCGCTCACTGTTGCGGTATAGGGACGTGCGTTTGTGCAGAATGTAACTATACATAAGGGTGCACTTTGTTGGGGCCGCTGCGGCAACAAAGAGAACAGGTGAAAAACTTGTCGCGTGAACGTGTCACGTATAAGTAGAGGCACACGCATGGAGTTACAAATTTCTGAATAGGCTGCTTATATTTATGTCCCTCTTGGATGTGCCCCTTCCATAGCCACCCATGCTGTTCCTAAAAAAGGGACCAATTCCGCTGTGGCTTTTTTGCAAATTTGCATTCCTCTGGGATGTTATATTTGGAAACAGAATCTCCATGATGCTTTCGTAGGGTCCACTCTGCTGCGTCTGCGTAGCTGCTATGCCTTGCGATGGTGTTGGGAAGGCGCTAGGCACATTTTGAGGGAAGTCTGCGAAAAGGGGCAGGTAGACATACAAAATGAGGTGCATGCAGTTACTCAGCACAACTTCAAAAAAAAAAAAAAAAAACGGGGCAAGACACACAAGTGTTGATGCGGTGGACACGTTTGGCCATTACTGTTGGAGATCATTTTGGCAAAGCTGTCGGGGGAAAATTCTTCCAAGTGGTTTCGCTGCAAAAGGAGTTCGCGAGGGGGTAACACTCAAGTAAGTAGCACACATGTTAGGTGGACGTGCTAGGTCGCCGTGTTAGCCGGTGTAACGGCGCGTCCGTAGCCGCTTCGTGGTAGCTGTGTACATGTGGACGTACACGTGGACGTACCTCTGCGTCCACCTCCACGCTAGGAATGTACTTCGTGTCGAACCCCTCTCCCACGACAAGCACATTCGTCATGCTACAAATCATTTTTCCAATTTCATTATATTCACATATACGCATGAGGGGTCGCAATTCGCACTTGTACAATTTGTACCACTCATTAGTTAGATGTATAAATTTGATCCCATAGATCCCATGTTGAGACAGGAGGAAGAGCGTCTTGGCTACTTGCTCCTTCTCAAATAAGCTCTGTCTGTCTGTTATGAAATCTTCATATGTTAAGTCGGAGGAGTAGTAAATCGGGCCACACATCTGCTTGTTCATTTCATACTCGCTCAAGATCACTCCACTTTTCTTGTAAGCTAGGTGTAATGAGTTTTGAAATTTGCACACGTGAATGACCAGATTGTATAGAAGCTTGTGCAGGTGGTATCGTAGCACTTCAAGGTTACTGTTCTCTACGTTGTTATGAAGAAACGTCACTCCCTGAGGGAAAGCACCCCCTTCATGGCTCAAAAAGGAACCTCCCCCATGTGGAAGGAACGGCATGGCATGTCTGTCCCCACTGGAGCTACCGAACATTTTGTTGCTGTAGTTCATGTAACTGCCCACGCGGTTACTGCTTCGATTTTTCCTGTACTTGTTCATAATTTTTTCATAGCTTTTGCTCACAGTCGCACAGGGAGGCTTCAGGTGGTCCATTCCTAGCACCTTCATCATCCTTGAGCAGTCCCCTCTGGCGAATTCCGCGGCGACGTCCTGCGGGGTTGGGGGGGTGGGCAGCATATACGACGCGACATGTCGGGAGTGGCGGCGGGTTGCCAAGTCAGTCACGTCTAACGCGACAACGCCGCGTCACAACGGGATGAGGCCGCTTAACAGCGCCGCTTAACAACGCTGCGCACCTTGTACGTGGCGTCCTTGAAGTAGTGCGAGGCACTCATCGGGGTGAACTTGGACCGGGCGAAGGTCTTCAAACTAGAAAGCTCCTCCGAAAAAAAATTTTCATAAAAATACTGAGCAGTGTCTAATGTAAACACCTGTATGCTTCTACTACTCCCTGCAATAACCAGGTTTGGAATTTCCTCCAGCAGTCTCCTCAGCTTTTTTGCCTTGTAGTGGTTCAAGTAGAAGCTCAAAGGGTACTGCTCCGAGTAGGCCTTGTTCCATTCACTCTTAATGGAGGAGACAAACACACCGATCATGCTCTCAGATGCTTCTTCATCTGTGCCTTTCTCAAGTGAACTCGCTAGTGGGTCCTTCGCATCCTCTCCACATGGTTCCTTGTGCGATATGCTCTGGTTTGCCGTTTCTTGTGTGGTGAAAATTTCATGTACAAAATCGGAGGTGTTCGTGGTTGAGTAGTTTTGTTGCTCTTGTCCTTTTTCACCCCCTGTCTGGACTTCATTCGGCTCCTCTTTTGAGGTCATTCCCTCCGTTGATGCCATTAGCTGCGGTCCATTGTGACCATCCCCCTCTACCTTATCAACACACACTTCGTCCCTGCTCATCTCCACTTCAAATCTGCCCAAATTTTCATTTTCATATGTCTTGCTACTACCTGCAGGGTAGGGGCGGGGGGGAGGTGGAAAAATGTGACAAGAGGAAGAGAGAGACAGTGTGTGCACCATGTAGAGGAAGCGAAATGGTTGCCACATATACTATTACACGTTGAATAATGTCGCCCTTGTTGATCATGTGAGGGCGCTTCCCCCCTTCGCAACGGCACACGCAGGGTCAGTGTAAAAGGGGGGGGGGAGAGATACTTACTCTGGTGCAGCAATTCTTCCTTTATTTTAACTATGTGTTCCCACTCCATCTTCTGCCTCTCCGTGAGGACTACTATCAGCTGGTATAACAGAATGTGTAGTTGTGTCTTGGTGAGCATTTTGATGAAGGGGTGGTGGCCCTGGCTGTGGCTCCAGTTGTGACTCCCATTTGAGTTCTGCTTTGAATGAGGCTTCAGTCCATGGGTGCTCACCCAGTCACTCGAGTACATACACGAGTTGTCGTGGCTCCCCTCACTACCCTGCCTGTTAAGCTTGCATATCAAATTGGCGCAGGGGTCTTGAGTAATGCTTCCTTTTATTTGGAGGCCCGATTCGCTGTAGGCGTCGCCATCTCCATCCCCATCGCCATCCCCATCGCCGGGCACGTTGTTGGTGAAGAGGCCATGAAGCAGGCTGCCACCACTTCGAAGCACGCTACCACCCACGACACCCTTCCAGATGCGCTCATGCGACTTGGAAGTCGGAAAAGCAAAACTTCCATTGGAATTAAATTTTTTCTTCTTAGAGTCGTTCTTCCCAGTGAGAATACTCCCCACCTGTACATTGCTAAGGGATCCTCTGTCCCTGCTGTTCAGTGCACTAAGGATACTATTGTCTCCCCCGTTAAATGAATTCGACCTAAAATGCTGTTCAACGAAATGTGTCGAGACGGAAACTTTTTTGCTACCCATTTTGGAGGGTGCATTAACTTTCAACTCATTGCTCGGTAGCGACCTTAACGACTTCAGATCAGGAATCTTATAACTATAAGTTAGTGGAGTAATTCTAAGTTTCACATCATTAGGAAGTGATATTATTTGTATTTCTTGAATCTCTTCTAGGAAAGCTTGAAGTTTGTCAATTCCACATCTGGTTTGTAATATTTTCAAATTGAATGAAGACCCGAACAGCTTCTTTACCTCCTGCTGCAGCTTCGTCAAGGAGACACTACCATTCGCTGGTGTTTCCTCCTCCGTCAAATGAGAATTGTAGTTGGTGCATTCTCCTATCGTACCTAGAATGACCTTTAGAAAAAACGTCTTGTCTTCGTTCATCTTTGGCGTTTTATATTTTATGGTTAAGTTTTTCTCTGAGTCGTTGTCATGCGACACTTTACATCCTTCCGTCGCTTTCTCCTCCGCGTTCGCCGTCGCGTCGTCAGCTGTTTGCGCTGCCGCTTTCTCCTGCTCGCAAATCAGGCAGTGGTCCAGGCTCCTGACCATGTCATATATGTTGCTAAACCCTGCGTACCTCAAATTGAGCAACGCGTTGTACTTCTTGCAGTACTCCCCAGAAATTTTCTCCATCTTTATTCCCTGGTACCCGAAGGATTTTATCAGCATTACCAAATTTTTTGTCGTGTGTCTGAGGAACGGGGGTGGGGTGAGGTGCAGGAGAAGGGGAGCAGTTGTTGTGCGCTAGATGGAGCTTTCCCGGTAGCCGCGTCATGGAACGCTTCGCTGAAGCTTCGCTGACGCTTCGAGGACGCTCCGGAATTCCACTCACTGCTGCATCTTTTGATACACGTAGAGCGAGTTCTGCGGCTTGAACTCGGGGGCCACTGGATTCAGCTTGCTCCTGTGCAGACGCAGGGGTGTGGAGTGGGGGTGTATAAAAGTTAAATGCCCATTGGCGTTCCGAATGAGTACGCTGTGTGAATGAAACATTTTGAGCGCCCCTTACTCATATTTTTGTACAGGCTGTCCGTCTCGTTTTTCATCAATTTCGCACTTGAGACTCTCTATGTACTGTACGTCCGAGAGATTATTTCGTTCTGCGTGTGTGTGTGTGTAAGGCAGGGGTGGTTAGAAAAGTAAGAGGACGGGCAGGGTAGTCTACAATATTGTCACAAGAAGAGGGTGCTTAGTTGCAAGCATTACGCAACGTTTCTCCCGTCTGTTATAGCAGCTTGCCTGCCTCGCACATCAGATGCATACTTATTTTTTTTTCCGATGTAGAGCATGCCTTTTCCAATTCTTCCTTTCCCTCTGTGTCCGTTGCGCATACCTAGAGAGGAAAAAAGACGCATGATTTTTTTTTTTTTTTTTTTTTTTTGCTTGAGCATACACATGGTGGGGATAGTAAGAAGTGTTCTCTTTACTCACTTGCTTTTCTGCGTCTTCATTCCCTCCAATGGACTTTGCAACACTATCTTCTGCCTTGCTGCGAAGGAGTCGAAGCACAGTCGTGCAGTTTTTTCATGTGCTACGATCACAGCAGTTGCCAAAACGAGACGTCCTGGAATTGTTAACCACTCTATCACAGTGAATTTCCCCGCTAATGTGTTTTTTTTTTTTTTTTTTTTTTTTGCTTGAGCATACACATGGTGGGGATAGTAAGAAGTGTTCTCTTTACTCACTTGCTTTTCTGCGTCTTCATTCCCTCCAATGGACTTTGCAACACTATCTTCTGCCTTGCTGCGAAGGAGTCGAAGCACAGTCGTGCAGTTTTTTCATGTGCTACGATCACAGCAGTTGCCAAAACGAGACGTCCTGGAATTGTTAACCACTCTATCACAGTGAATTTCCCCGCTAATGTGTTTTTTTTTTTTTTTTTATATATATATATTTCCCTTTTTTTTACCTTTCCCCTGTGGATGTCTCACAGTTGTCACTTCGCCTACTCAGAACTGTTCCTGTTTTCCTTTTTTTTAAAACATCCGAATCTTGGTTAGCAGGCAATGAATCGTCTTGGTCCTTTCCACTCGGCTTCTCACTCAAGCCACTCACGTCTGCTCTTTCTACATCCTCTTTCGATTTGTCCACGTTTTTCTGGTCAGGCTCCTCTTGCAGAACACTTGCCTCTTTGGTACTACCCAAGACGCCCATTAAGCACGACTTGGCATCATTTATTTTTGTAATTACGTTTTCCTGCATCTTTCTTTGGGGTGAGGACCCAAGTTGAGTTTCGTGAGCCGGTGATTGCCACATGTGCCAAACTTAACGTGTGTGTGTGTTTTTTTGTATTTCTTTCGTATTTTTTTTTTTTTTTTTTTTTCCTCATTTCACCTGCACAGGTCAGGTAAAAGTTCCAATTAGCTAGCTACCAACGTTGTACATACAAAAGTGTGGCGCGATCCTCTCTCCAGCGAAGCCGTTGTGGCATCAAGGGGAATGGACTGTTTCAAATGTGAACTACACAGATGAGAAGCTAGTGGCGCGTTGGCCTGTTTTTTTTTTTTTTTTTTTTTTTTTTTTGTATTATTTATTCTTTGTTCTTTTGCTAGACAGTGTGTAGACTCGTCCGCGTCGCCGACCTGACACAATGGAGCATGTTGGACGGGTGATAAGCACGTGCGGACAGGCGAATGCAGGTACAGGAACACATAAACGCGACATGTCCTCTGTAGCGCTAGTGTATGCGCTGACTGACTCACCTTCTATGTGCAAGTAGAGTGTCAACGTCGGTCAAATGGACTCACCAAAAAGCTGGTTTAGCTATGTGCCTCCTTGAGGACTGGGATTGCGTAGATTGTTTCGCTTAAGCATATCGCATAAAAGAATGGTCCGGAAGTTTTCTTTGCAAGTTTGCTTTTTTGCAACTTTTCTTGCGAGTGTACTTTGGGAGGTTGCTTCACCAGTTCGTTTTAAAATAT
>NW_012192615.1:104417-119742 GCF_000956335.1 Plasmodium fragile | reverse complement strand
AAACAGGAAAAAAAAAAAAAAAAAAAAAAAAAAACACGTGTTATGTGTTCACCCAAGGAATCCAGTAAAAAAAAAAAAAAAAAAAAAAAAAAAAAAATTAGTCAAATGCAAAGTCAGGAAAAGTCGGAAAAAAAAAACAATAATATAATAAAATGAGTCACGAGAACCACGACGAAATGGTGAAGTGAGGAGGGTGGCGGTGGAAACGCTAAATGTAGAATGTCGAGGTAATCTCTCAACTTGCATACAATGATCTGTATGAATAACTATTCGTAGGGACATACACCCTATTTGTCCTTTTTGCCATTCGCTAATTGGTGATAACTCCCCCGTCCGCACATGCACACATGTGAAGGGGGGGGAAGTGTTGAGCAGAGCCGAGCGGACTGAACCAACCAATTTGAGCCAAACAGGTGCGTACCTACCGTGCAAACATGTGTGCAGTGTTGTAGTGAGGAAAAAAAGGGGGAAAAACAATTAACGACAAACATATGCCTCTTTTATTTTTTGTTCCATTCTGATTAACAAGTCGCTTCGCTCCATGTTTCATCTTTCCTTCCGATGTTGTTATCCCGTTTGTACGTGTGGGCACGTGCAGATGGAAACGGACACCCCGCATGCACGTACAAACGGGACAACCTGGCAATAGCACCAACGGATGAACGTCCCACAATGCGCGGTGGCCAACTTGGGAACCTTTCCTGTCTTCATTCGCAAAAAGGCACCATGGAAAGTGGGCGGAAGGGAAATGCGAATTATTATTTTAAAAAGAGTGCGACAAGGTCTATTGTCACCGCGATATGGAAAAAAAAAAAAAAAAAATAAATAAATAAAATATATACATATGTATAGAAAAAGGTGGATTAAGCAAAACCGGATTTACAAACCACTTAGCCTACTCGCGCGAACCCTTCCAGATCCTCAAATAGACCGCGGGACGCATCCCGATAAGCATTCACCGAGTATGCCTATTAAAATGTACTATGCCTAGGTTTCTCAATTCCCCGGCATTTCCCTTCCTCCCACGCCTTTTCCCCGTCATTGCTCCCTCGCCATATTTGGCCTCTACAATTTGGACACGAGTATTCGTATGGACTTTATTTTTATTTTTTTTTTTTTTTTTTTTTACCCGTCCGCGGTGTCCCCATTTTGCACTCCTTTCCGTACACACACCTGCGGGCGTAGTGGATGACTCGGTGAATTGAATTGAGCTGATCTGGGTTGAGCGTGAATGGACGGGATGTGGAACATGCCCAATTTCAATCCCGCATGGCATTTTTTAAAGGGGATGTTAGATGAGGCGGACGCAACGGCTCTCACTTTACCTGGCATATGACTAACCGCCTTGGGGTAATTCTCCCCTCCGTTGTACTCAATTTTTGCTTCTTCCATTCAGAGTGGAGGAATTCACGTAGGAGGAGGCGTGGACATGCCTACGTGGTGTAGCAAAAGTAGTCAGCATTTTTTTCTGGCAAGCGCATAGGTTTTTGTTGTTTTTTGTTTTTTTTTTTTTTTTAACCCCGTAGAGGCAGCGCGCTGGTGAAGCGGTTTATCCCAGCAGCGTTTCTCTTCCAATCTGGGTTCACGTCTTCACCATACGGATTGCAACGGGGCTCTACTTCATTGCTTACATTAGGTTGTGTGTCAAGTTGTAACGTGCCCACATTACCCCCTCTTTGTATACGCTGTGCATGATGAAGGACAGACGAGGAGTGGCAGCGGACAGAAGCAAGTCTGTTTGCCGGACTCCATTATCGGCCCGCACAAAAAGCACCTACGAAAGTGTGCTCAAGTGTGTAAAGGAAAACAAAAATGACCAAAAAAAAATCAGGTACTCTTTATTCCTAAAGGCATACGAAAATGCAGAGCTGATACAAATGGAAAGAAAAGACAAGCAACAAAAATTAAAATTAAAATTGAACGAATGGAACATGTGGAATAATTGCATCGACGTGAAGGGGGAAAAAGAGAAACAAAGATTAAAGCTACTGAACATGCTAAAAAATTATGAAATAAAGTACCAAGCATATTCCAACTTAAAAGCATTATGTGATTATAAAATATATTTTAAGAAATCCTCATTTGGCCAGGTCATGAAAGATTCGGAAGCTCTTTTACAACATGCACACAGAGACAACTTTGTCTACCACCTTGCTAGCATCGGTGTGTCCTACAATGATGTAATTCTAATGTCGAGCATTTTTAAAAACATGGAACATTTGAAGAATTGCAATATTTATATGTTACCTTGGATATACAGGAAGCTGAATGAGTTTCATAATTTTAATGTCACGACTTTTCTAATCCATTGTGTTGCGTACTCTCTTTCCACTTTCCCGTGTTCACTAAGTTTGTTTCTTCAATATAGAACCTTGGCTATTGTTTTTCCTTTATTCTTTACCTACATGTTTTTATCACTTCCTTTTTTGTTACAAGAAATAAATTGTGGTCGGTTTGTCTTGGACGGATGCATATCTTTCTTTATTTCATTCGACTACTACCACCTTCCGATCGGAATCATCCTCATCATTTCTTACCTCCTGTCCATTATCAACTGTGTAGATATTATATGTTTGCAAGTGATTTATTTTTCCTTTTACCTGACCCCCAATAATCCATGGGTGTACCGCAACGTGGACACTAAAATATGTTCCAAGTTCAACGGGAGCCACAGCATTTGCGACTTCGCCAGAAACATCTGCTACTACAATGAGGCCACGGGCGTGTGCGAGCTCAACCGGATCAAGCTGGTGAGGATGAGAAGCGGCGCGAAGCGGCTCACAAGTTGCTTAGAAACCGCTTCACACCGCTTCTAACCATTCTAACCATTATAACCGCTTCTAATCGCTCGAACCGCTTCACACCGCTCCCCCCCGCAGGGCACCAAAATCTACGACACGCTGCTGAGCAAGTACGCCGAGCCCAAGAGCGAGAAGTTCGCGCACGCCACGGTGCTCCTCTCCTTCCTCCTCCTCATCCTTTACAATTCCTTCTCCAAGTACAAGACTTCGCACAAGATGCTGAAGATCCACCTGTCTATCCTGATCCTGGTGTTCGCCGCCTTCATAATTACCATGCGTGATTTCACGCTTTTCGAGTTTCTCCTCGTAGACTTTACATGGGACCGAGTGAGAGGCGTGCTGCTCGACCATGAGGTGTGGATTGCCTGCATGATGCACTGCACCATGAGCATGTCCCTCCACTCCGGCATGTACTTCTACACCTCCAAGGGGCTCAGGTTGGTGTGAACGAGAAGTGCGCCCGGATGTAATCCCCTTTGCCGCGCCGCTTCTCATCTCATCTGCGCCGCTTCACTTGTCATCCCCACCGCAGGGTCGGCATCAACGTCATCTGGTGCACCTACCTCACCGTGCTGTGCTGCTTCCTCCTGGACATGCTCCTATTCGTAACTTTCTCGAACATCATCGGCATGCATATAAAAGACATAGCAAAGAATTACTCCTACTTGGTCAAGCTGGTGAAGAGAAACGTCTTTTACATTCTAGTGCCCGTGGGAAATAATTTCTACTCCAAGTTCTCCTCCTTCCTAGGGATTAACATAAGCATAATTTTCTTAACCTTCATGTTATTGGCTGCATCTAAGAGGATAGAAATTCTGTTTCTCTCATTTGACGACATATATTTTTTGAAGCCAAAGAATACATGGCTCGACATCAGGTGGGTCTTCCTCTTTTTACTTTATTACCTGTACAGCTCCCTGGACATAACTTTCCTGGACCTCTTCTTCACAGAGATGTCTCAAATTATTACCCTGTTAATTATGTTCTATATTAATTTTAATTTTTTCTGGGTCCGTGGATTTAAAAAGACGATGGAAAAATTCGGCAAGTATCCCCTCCTATGCCAATTTGTTCTTACTGCATTAAATCAGTTTTTTTTTTTCTACTTTGAAATTATTTTTCGTCTTCCAAATCGAGTCACACTCTACTTGCTGCGGCAGGGTATTAACATTTGCGTCATCCCCCTCGTCTCGGTGCTGCTATGTCGGTGCACTTGGTTCGCGGGGCCCATGGAGATGCGGCAGGGAAGCGGCGTCAGGCACATTCTGGTTAGTTAGCCATTGAGCGGACGGACGAGGGTTGCCGCACATTGCCGCATGTTGTAACGGACGGGCGAGGATTCGCGCACATTGCCGCGGACAGGCGCGCTGGTTCTGCAAATTACTTATCGCACGCGCTCTTTTCCCCCCCCCCCCCCTCAGACGGACGCCTACGAGCTCGCCATCGAGTGCACAAACCAGTCGAAGAACATCCAGCTGGAATTCAGCCAAACGTCCAAGAGCGCCAAGTGGTTCAACCTCTACATCATCCTGTTCTGCAAATACCTGGGGATCGACCTGGTCTTTATGTGCTTTTTGCATGTGGGCAGCAGCATTTTTTCCATAAAAGGAAATTTTTTTAAAAAGAAAAATGTACACCTGCAAACAGATCCCTACCTCCTCTTTTTTCTCCTCTTCCTCTGCTACATCTACATTGTGTACATCAATGTGCCCCTGCTGCAAATTATTAAGAGGCGCAAGTTTTTTCGAGTTAACAACTTTAACGTCCTCGACTACCCCACATGCTTCGAGGAGCCCAAGCGCCCGCGCAGGGGCCTTCCCTTTGAGGAGTTTAAGCGCGACTGATCATGCGTCTGCCGTGCCAATACTCTCCCGCTTTTTAATAATCCAATCCAATTTAATGTAATGTATTTTTTTTTTTTTTGTTCACAAAAACGTAAACCAACGGGGGCACAAAAATTAAAGAAAAAAAAAAAAAAAAAAAAAAAAAAAAAAAAGACACAACCTTGGGTGTTACATGCAGATGCGGCCAGATAAAATCCCGCGCAATGGTAGAGGGAGAGCGGCCCTACAAAATGGAAAATTTGTCTATTATTTTTCGAAGTAGAGGCTTGTCTGGGTCTACTACCCCCTGATTGGGAAAGTCACCCCCCAAATGTAAGGAAGTGCCGAGGGTACTTTTTTCCCCCCGCCCAACTCCAACCGCAAGGTCATCCTCCTCTTGCGCACCATGGACAAGATTGTTTCTAAAAAAAGGGTTCATTTTGTGGAACACGATTTCTTCCTTTTTATTTTTCATCCCATTCAGGTCGTATATGTTGTTTCCATTCCTCATGGTGTAAATGTCCTTATCCACATATCTGGTGTTCTTCCTTTCAGGGCTTCCTCCTCCCTGCACCACAATACCTCTTCTCTGCTGCATGGGGTCAAAATTGTGTGCTCTATTCATATTATTTGGGTCCATATAAGTTGGCATCTTCCTCCCATAGTAGGGGCCATTCTTCAAGGGAGAGTTGGCAAAGCTGCCTCTCCCGCTCTGCATTGTGACCCCCTGCGCTGCATTATTATTCATTATTATTACATTTACAGAACTCAAATCTTTTTGAAGCGACGAGACGTATTTGTGTGCTTCTTCGTTTTTTAAAATGGCTGTGTAGTTGCTGTTGAGGTAGACATTCTTGTTACTCCTTTTCTGAGCATCCACACTACTACCCATTGTGTAATTGATGTATTCCATTGGGGGGGTATATTCACACGTCGCTCCCTTTAGCTCGTTTCCTCTTATCCCCGCCTCCTTCATTTGTCCATCCTCACGAAAGGCAAAATTTCCCGTCGCTACAGTCCTGATGGGCGTCACCACTTGGCAGCCGTCTAGGTGGGGTGGAGCACCTGCTACCGACCTCCACGCGTGGGGGATAGGCTGAGCTAAGTGCCCATGCAACCTAGTCGCCTTCTCCTTTACGTCACCATTCCGTTGGTAGGGCTCCCCCGCCATAAGCACACTTCCCTCCTCCGCCGCTGTGTTATCCCCCGCGCAGGTCAGGTCCTCCTGGGAAGTCTCCTTCGAGCTGTTAACAAACGCAACGTCGTACCGCCTCGTGTCATCTTCTTCACTCCTCGACAATTCATTCTTATCTCCCTGAGCAGGGCACATCAAACTGTCCTTTTCGTTTTCTCTTTTGTGAAGCTCCTCCTCCAACACTTGATTAATCTCCAATCTGATTCGAGCAAAATCTCTTAGCGAATTAGGGCACAGGGAATTCTTCAGAATGTCATTTCTTAACTTGGCTGCCAAATCACAATCGAATCCACACTCTCCTAAATCTTTTTTATCCACATTTTCTTTTGCCATGAAACAATTATATGCTCTTTCTAGTTTTATCATTTTAGACAAAAGGTCTAGTCGCTCTCTTTTCACTTTGTTGATTCCTCTGGTCCGTACTCCTTTGTATCCTTCGATGATCGATTCCATTATGTCTTTGTCCACTGCTCTTGCCAACATGGTTCGCAGTTCTTCCTGTGTGTAGAGAGGGAGAAAACACGGTGTTTAAGAGAGGGTATGAAATGGCGTACGGGGTAAAATAATAACCGGTCGTGCCTAATATGCCGCGCCACCACATGCACAAAAAATGTACACACACGGACGCATTTCTGCCCTCTGTGCTCTTCTCCCTTGCCTTAATTTTTTGCGCGAATATTTCGTCGTCCCGATCGAGCTCCTTCAGCTGGTTTAGGTAGGCTGCAGGGGGGGGGCGGCGGGGAGGAGGTGAACAGAGTGGGCGCTGTTAGCACAGTCGCTAGCGTGTGCAGAAGTGGGTAGCGTGTGAAGAGCTGCAACGTCGGGGGGATGTGTCCCCGCGCAACTCAGGTAGGCACCTTGCTGCTGCTCTATGTACGGCTTCAATTTGACAAAAAATTCATCCACGAACGAAATGGTTTTCTTAAAGCTCTGGTTCCACAGGGTCTGCGGCTTGAACGTGCACTCCTTCTCCTCCTCCTCCTGCTTTCTGCGGTGAAGACAAAGGGGACACAACAATGGGGTTACCACAATGCGGTTACCTCCGAAACGTAGCCATCACGTGCAACGGAGATGAGAAGTAGGGGCAGTGGACCATTTCAAACAGACGACGCAAATATGTTTATGTAGGAATGTCCGCTGATCGATGCACCAACTTGGTTCTTTCCCCGTTGCTGTTATTCTATTTTGTTTTATTTATTTCATTTTTTTTGTGCCCCCTTGGAAGGGTCTCCCCTTACTGCTTCTCCAGAGAGGCCTTCAGCTGCTTGTTCATTTCTTCCTTAATTGCCTTTTGCTGTATAAGCTGCGCAGAGGGGGTGGGAGAATAGTCACAAGTGGAGCTTCCAAGGGTGAATCAAGCACTACTCCCCATATTAACATTCCCCAGAGGAGCGATTTTTAGAGTGAGGAAAGGAGAGGTGGGGAACACATTGGCAGGTCCACAACCTATGGGGTGATAACAACTAATGCGCAATTGAACCCCCTTTGGTAATTTTTTTTCTAGACTTACGTTTCTCCATTTTTTGCCCCACAGGATGTCTTGCTTCTTTTTCCTTTTAAAGGCGAGAAAGGGGGGGATTTTTGTAGCGGACATGAAGCGGGCACAACGAATTATTTTAAAATGAGAAAAGGGGTATATAATTCACAGATGTTGTCTGCACCGCCGATTTGCAGCGAATTTATCGTAGCGCCTTTTTGTGCATCTTTTTGATTATTACTTTAGAGAGTTCATTTTTGATGTGCCGTGGGAGGGGATTTACGAGGGGGTATCCTTTCTGCGGCCTCTTCCAATTGTATTTTCCAACTCTTGCTGTGGCTTCGGTTTTCGATAGGCGAAGCGGCAGATAGGAATTTGACGGAGGCGCTTTCTTCCTGTCTTTTTCTAATTTGGAACGACAATGCTGCGCAAGCGATCGCGGGAACTCCGCTCGGAGTTAAAAATGGGCAGCGGTTGGAGGGGTAACGGGAAATTACGCACAAACAAGTGTGGCAAAACAGTTTGCAAAAACGAGGACGCGGAAACGGGGGTTCCGATCTGTCCGTTTCTACTCAAAAGGTACGTCTCACTTTTTCTACGCGTGAGATGTACAAATAAATGCGTCTCACGTTGTGCACACTGGACAACGTAGATCGAAATAGTTTTTTTCATGTACGGTGTACACGTATCTATATGCTAGGGGAGGGGGGCTTCTTCCTTTTTATTTTGCCAAAAAAAAAAAAAAAATTTATTTGGAACAGAAATGCGAGTTCTGCGTTTTTTATTGGGCATGAAAGGGGCAGTAAAGTGGGCGGCAAATTTAGATGGACAAAATTAGGACAAATTTAGACGGACAAATATAGACAGACAAATTTTAGGTGACTATTTTGGACGGAATATTTTTGTTACGTCCCCTTTGAAAAAGAGAACAGGTGAAGACACGTGGCACAACATGGCACGTGGTGTGGGTGAGCGCAGGGGCCTCGTTCGTGACCCGCCTCCGCAAATTTACCCAGTGGTCATATCGCCCCTTCGCCGATTATAACTCCTTTCCTGTCCCCCCTTAGGCATTGAAAAAAAAAATAAAAATAGAGCAAAAAAAAAACAAAAAATAAAACAAAAATAAAGCGAAATAAAACAAAAACAAAGCAAAATAAAAATTAAAAACTCCTTCCGCGGTATAACGTACGAGCTTCTGCCATCAAACGGTGGTACCTATTTGTAGACATGAATATACTTATGTAGACTGGGAAACAAAAATTCCACACTCCATACTTGTGTGCATAATTATGCACAGTTAGGGTAAATAATTTCAAAATGAAAAGTTTCTAAAGGGGTGTGTTTTTATCACCTTGCTGTTGTTTTAACTTTTCAAATTTTAATGCCTGTACAAATTTTTTTTTTTTTTTTTTTTTTTTTTTTTTTGTGCTGAATGGCAAGGTAAAAGTGTGTACATTTTTTTTTTCTTCGCCGTTTTTTTGTCCAAGTTGCACACATCGTGACTTCTGTACTGTTTTAAACTTTTGTTCTGACGTAGTTTAGCTAACCTTTTAACTTCCCGCTGCACAGTTTCTACATTTTTGCGATAGCAACAGGAAAGGAATATTGCTAACTCGATGCATAGGGCTTATGCAGCATGGATGTGTGAATGTGTACGTTCCAAAAATGTCCGTATTTTTGTTCTTCGTTGGTATTTCAGCTTCGAGCTAAAATGCAACACTGGTGAATTCCTTTTTGCCTGAACAGGTCAGCTTTTTTTTTTTTTTTTTTTTTTAATTGCCATTTCCTACAGCTGCAATGTTTGTAAAAATGGCTCACCTGTTTAAGAAGTATACGCACCCGTTAGTGCGTGCAGGGGTTTGTCTTGCCCCCCTCCTCCTGTGGAAGGATGTGGCAGCGTGTGGCAGAATATGGCTAGGACAACCCCACTTTGGTAAAATCCTACTTACAATCATCTGTATCAGGCTTGTTATCATGTTGTGCTGTTTTGCTGAGTGGGACAAACCCCCTTTTTCACTACTGCTACTATGGGCATGCAAAAAAAAAAAAAAAAAGTACCATAAGTAAACCATGCTGTTACGAGTTCAGTGCATACTCATCACACTTTTTACATTTCTCTTAATGGTGAACGTTCTTTTTTAAAATTAGAGGTACGTATCATCACGCTGGGAGTAACCCCCGCTGCACACAGTTTATAGGCACTTTGTCAATTAAGGACAAAATTTCCTTGGTTTTTTCAAAGGGTTTTTTATACCCGTCTACCACGCCTATGGGGGACAAGTAAATTTTCACTTTTACTACACATGTATATGGACGTGTTCGTGTAGTTTTAACTTAAAAAAGAACAAACATTAGAGAGGTGGCCAAGCGGAGCACAACCGCAGGACCAACCACACTGCAAAATGACAAAAAAAAAAAAAAGAGGCTCACACATCGGTGGCACGTACGCAACGAAGTAAACCATTTGCAGCCGAAAAAGTGAGCTGCTTCCCCCCTTGTCATTTCCAGTTGAGGGCCCATTCGTGCAGCTTGTCCACCACGACGGGGAAGAGCGTCTTGACGGAGGAGTTGATGACACTCAAGAAGTAAACCTCCGCGGCCTCGTCGTTTAAATCCAGTCTGAACTTTTCCTGAACCTTGAGCACACACAACTCGGGGCTCATTTTCATGTCCTTCAATCCAGACTCGCACATGCATTCAAGCAGGCTAATGATTAACTTGGAGTGGTAGCGCAGGTATTTATACGCCAGACAGCACTTTTTTAAAAACTGTTCATAACCGACACTATGGGCTCCACCCATAGCTTCGATCATTTCTTTGCACAATTTCATGGGGGGAGAAAAGGGCTTAGGGTCTTCTCCAAATATGTACCCAAAGTCAATGTGGAAAAAACATCCATCTCGTGAAACCATAAGGTTGTCCAAATGTCGATCTCCTATGCCCAGTAAGTAAGTGATGACACTATACCCTGCACAGCTGGAGATGAAATTTTCCAAAATTGTGACATCAAATCCGAGAGGACAATTCGAATCCATATTATTTTCCATGAAGTATTGTCTAATTTCTCCTTTATAATTCTTTTTAATAGAAGATATAGATTCTGCATAGTTGACAAATTCGATAAAGCCATCATCTGTGGAAAGGGCGAGAACTTTGTAAAGAGTTAATTTCAAATCCAGTCCATACCGTTTCCACATGTTATCAATGATGCATATTATCTGTATGACCAAATGGTCTTGTCTCAAATCATCTCCCGCTTTGTAAATGTATTTCTTAATGGAGAGTTCATATATTTCGTTGTACTTCTTTGCGCGCTGTTTATTGTGTGAGTTACTTTCCGACTCGTGGTGGATCACCACTCCTGCGTTTGGGGGGGAGCCTGCACTTGGGGCGGCTTCACTTGGACACTCTTCCCTTGGACAATCTTCACGTGGACACTCTTCCCTTGGACACTCTTCACGTGGACACTCTGCACTGTCCCCAGGGACCCATTTTTGCAAGCCCACTTTTTCCACCTTCCTCCCATCATAAAAAATGTTTTTGCCTTCCCACTTCACTTTTTTATAATGATGCTCAAAATCGGATGCACAGTCAAAGGAGCTATACAGAGATTTTAAAAACTTAGAGTTGAACGAATGGTACATGGAATAGTTTTTTTTTTTTTTTACATTTTTTTTCAAATACTTTTGTTCATTAATTATCAAATTGTGGAAATGCTCATGTGCCAATTTTATTTTTTTTCTGACCAGGCACGCTATTACAATTGGGTACAGAGAAGATCGCAAAACGTATGACTGTTCAGGTAAAAAGCTCAAAAATTCTATATCTGGATCGATAGGCAGAATTAGCGGAGCTCTGATTCTTTTTATCTTTTGCTTCCTGACGAGACTTATGGAGTCATCCAGGATGTCAATATTATTGTCCTCATCACTGTATGTTGCGCTCAGGAAGAAATCGAAGTTGTCATTTAGCTGCAGGAGGTTGGAGAAGAAGGAGGTGTCTTTGTTTCTCTCCATAGGGACCCCCCTGGAGTCGTCTATATAGGTGACAGTTTTGCTGTCCTCCGTGCTGACCTCGGAGGTTGATCTGTGCGAGGCGGGCAGCGCCCCCTGCGCGATTTGCGCACCCCGAGGCTCGTACTGGAAGAAGTAGGTGTCTGCCCCGGGGTCCGCACAGATGCTCAGCTCGCCGTGTAGGTAGTAGACGGAGTTACACACGTCGCTCTGGTGGTGTACTGAATCGGCATCTTCCTCGCCCACGTGTTGCGCGGGAACGCCTTCTTCCTCTGCTTCTGCTTCCGCTCCGTCCGCTTCTAAATGTTCCGCTTGTACTTGTTCCACGTCTGCCTCTCCCTGGCGCGCGCCCCGGGGAGAAACAAAATCGTACACCTCATTGTCCGACACGAAGATGTTATTCTTTATAAAGTCTTTAATCACCACGCAGCCGTAGTTCTGTCGATAGCAAAAGAGGAACTGCCTCAGCTTTTTCGTTTTGTTATGGATCCGGTCAGACTTGCTCTTGGCAATTTTCGTGAGGTACAGCAATTGGTTCCTAAATCGGTTTTGATTTTTCAGAATAGATAAAATTTTTCTTTTTTTTTTTAAATTCGAAGTCATTAATTTTGTAATGAATAATTTATGTATGTGGATGTAGAGGTTCCCTTTGCACTTGTCCTTGGTCTCGCTTAACAAAAACCAATGGAGAAAAATGGAAAGCTTCTTGGACGTGATGCACTTGTTAATTAATGTTTCAATAAACAAATCGTCAATCGGCTGGTGGTTAAAAACTCGAAGACTTTGCACCAGCTGAAACAGATACAACTTTAGTTGATCCTTTTTCGCTTGCGCAATTATTTGCATCACGTACTTTTTAATAACTGTGCGCTGGAGGTGGCAGTTTAACAATTCAAGGCAATTCTCCAAAGAAGGCTTAGACCAATAATTTAACAACTGCGTGGCTTCATCCTTCTCTTGCTGGTTGTCCCAGTTGATATTCTTTACAAATTTCCCCAGGGCGTCTTCCCTGTTCACTAACTGAAGACGGAATTTCCATAAGCACCTTTTCTCTGCTTCATTTAGCTTAATTACTGGTGTGTTCAAAATGGTGTTTATCGTTTTTATTTCTTCCATCGCTGGAGCTGCATCGGCTGTGTCATTCCACCCACCTTCCCCTTTCTGCAGAGAAAAGTCAAACGGGTAATCATCGTATCTACTTCTGTTCGCCAGGTGAATATTTTTGCTGATGCGACTTGCGTACTTGTTCATATGATCGAATATGTCGTTTCGCTTTTTTTCCTTCCCTGGACCCTTTCCCTCCATTCCTACTGCACCCAACGTTTCATTCCTTTGCAGTGGTTCTTTTCCCACCCTGAGAGGCCTCTTTACCCTTTTCAGGAAGGTCTCCACGAGCAAATTAGTGCCCTCCCCTGACGCGCCATCCACTTCACCCACATAATCGAAGGAGTTGAAAAACCAGCTACTTCTATAATCACCGTCATCGCAATTATCAGGGTGGCAACTGGTTGGGCAAGACTCCCTTCCATCACTTCCCCCCTGATCGTCCCCTCCCCTCTTGTCTCCATAGTATACACAACGTTTGTTAAAAAGACAAAAGTGAAAAAAAAGGAACCCAGCGATGTGTCTCTCCTCCTTTGTCTTCCACTGGGCGTACATTTCTGATATTCGTCTTAGGGATGCCGCCACCCGGCTCCGCTTCGGCAAGGTCTCCTCAAGGAGATGGCCAGGCTGACCACACTTATAACGTCTCCTTCCCCCGGCGCAAAACAATTCCCCTTCGTACTGGCGCACCTTCCTCTGCAATATTTTTACCTGACTGGTCATAATTTTTTTTTTTTTTTTTTTTCCCCAATGTTGGTCACACGAAAGGTAATACAACCTTTGTGCTTTCGTTGTTGTTCCTGTATGGGTGTCTTTCCCAAGGAGAATCTCCCATGATGTCCCCCTTTAACGTTTTCTTCCATCACTTGGCGCTGGTCCCCCGAATGGCAATTTGTCCTCCCCGCGCGAATGTAATTCTCCACTGGGGGGGCGCCCCATCCAAAAAAACTTTTCCTCACCGAACGTACGTAACGTTCTACACGACTGCACTGTTTCATTGATTGGTAGAAGGTGTCACTTGTTTGGAGGAGGCAAGGGTTTCCTCCTTCTATAGGATATATCAACTGTTCGTGTCTTTTATCAATACGCACGGGGGTCGTACATTCCAGTGCGTCCTCTGGGCCATCCGTCCCATCACCTACATACACACGCTTACGAACATTTCGCTTTTTTTTTTTTTTCTCCAATAAAGGCAGCACACTATGATGACTGTCCCTTTCTGAGGAGGCTTCACTTAGAACATTTTTCACACTTCCCTTTCGAGGAGTACGGTACAAACATAACAAATCGCGATACACACTGTTGTCTTGCAAAAAGGAAATTATTCCCTGGTAGGAAGTACCCCTCGTAGAATTGTTATCATCCACATGAGCAATTTTTTTCCTCAACGCGGAGGTAATGACGTCCTGAATTTTTTCCTTCCTTCCGAGATGATACAACTTTTTAATTTGAAGTCCCTGTTTAATCACACCACTGGGGGAGAATACCCTACAGTAGGAATAAAATTTCCAATTTTTTTTTTTTTTATGTTTGATGAGAAAAAATAAATAGCTGTCTGGACTCAGCTGGGAATGCCTAATGGGATAATTTAGGGTTCGATTTATTGTATACAGGTTCCTTCGTATCGCTTTCGTTTTTCTGTTTCTCGGTATCGTCGTGGAGTCCTCAGAGAAGTTATCACGGCTACTTCCACACTTAGCAGTGGCACCTTCAGGGGGCTCTCCTCCCCCACTGGTCAAATTATTACCCCCCAATGTGTTCTCACAAAATTGCTCACCTACCCCCGTCTCTCTCTTCCCTGAAATAGAACCGTTCCTATCGGACGTGCGTAACATCTGCGCCAGATTTTCAGAAATTCGATCATCATAGTTGTTCCACTTGTCCTTTTTTTTTACTCGTGTGGATTTCTTCATGTCCTCCCCCAAAGGGTTCACACCCTTTTCACTAAGTCGGTTGGCATGGTGGCTGTTTTTCCTTGTGCCAAATCCTGCACAGTTGATGCTGACCGGGTGGCTATAAAACTCCTTGTCCATAAGAAAATAGCAAATGGCTTCAAATTCTTCACTAGACATTTTCTCCTCGTTTGTATATTTACCATGTGGAGGTTCTTCTCTCCTTTTATATCGATTTGACTTGGAGTCTACTCCGCTTGTTAAACCTACTCGTACTCTGGCGGTAGCTCCTTTTGACTGAATGAGGGGCACCACTCTCCTTTTTGAGTGTCCCCTTCCTGGATGAAGTCTTTCCTTCCCATCTGCTGGTATGCTCAGATGCTTCTTTTTCCTCTTCCTCTGGAGGTACTTGAATTTGTCCAGCCTCTTCATTTTACGCAGCAACACGGCCTTGTCCCCGCCGTTCGGGGCGCTCGCTGCATCGTCCGTATTAGCGGCGCCTCCCTCGTTTGCCGCGTTAACAGCATGTGCGATATTTGCCGTATTGGCGGGGGGAGAGGAGGCCGCTTCCCCCGGGGCGACGCCTGGGTCCTTCACCCCATGACTACGTCGCCTCCTCCCTTGCACATCATTTCCATGCCCACCTTTAAAAACCGTGAAGAGACTTAGCCTCACGGAGAAGTAATCTCGTATGTCTTTTATGTTCCCATTACTCATCTTGCATTGCTCAAGAGTTAGAGGCTTCACATTTTTTTCTCCTCACTCTCAAACCCCATACAGGGAAGTATGATTGTAACCCCTTTTTTTGGTTACTTCTTAACCTCTCTTTGGGGCTTTCCCCCAAGTGCATTCTTTTTTTTTTTTTTTTTTTTTTTTAACAGGCTAGGGTTATCGCGTAGGCAACGGAGTAAAAGTGTTACAGCATTCTTGAGGGCTTTTTATTTTTTTGCAAGATGTTCCCTCTTCTATGGACATGCCTCGTTTGTACTTGTGTTTTTTCACCCTTGCTTTCTCCCTCCC
>NW_012192615.1:94684-103895 GCF_000956335.1 Plasmodium fragile | reverse complement strand
TTTTTTTTTTTTTTTTTTTTTTTTTTTTTTTTTTTTTTTTAGGCGGGTTGGTTTAAGCAATACGCTTTGGGCACAGAATGGGCAGGCTGTGCCGCTAAAACATTTCTTTTGCACAATGGGGCGTATTTCCACTTGGCGTTTTTTTATTTTTTTTTCGTTGTTACCCGCCTGGTGCGAGGTGTTTTAGAAAAAATGGATTTGCAGTTTTATAGGGGAGGTGGAGAATTCACCCAAGTTGGGTGCGGCACACATGGCGGTGGATAAAATGAAAGAGGAGAGGAGTCAGTTCCCCACCGCTGAACATGCCTACCCGAATTAACAAAAAAAAAAAAAATAAATAATAAAAAATAACAAATGCAAAGTAACTGTGTGGACGTTGCAATGAAGAAAGAATTATGTGTAGTCGGTCATTTGGACCGTCACGTGGAGAGGGCAATTGTTAAAAGAGGTGTACCCCTGGGGGGTGTTACCGGTGTGGCAAGGTTCACGTTTTGCTCGCTCAACTGAGGGGCCACTACACGGAGGTAACCGCGTTCGAATGAAAGGGGTAGTCTCCCTTCGTGTGTGCAGGCATAGAAAACAACAAGCGTCTCTTCCCTCATCACCACTCCCATGTCTTCATCTCTCACCCAGAGAATTGTAAGCCCCCCCCCCACCCCCCTCACACTCCTGTTGCCCGATTCACAATCTTCTGTTCTTCAAGTCCACCAGGGCTGCAATTGCGGTCATGAGAATTCCACAAAAGGAAATTTGAATCGATGGGGATGAGCACAGGTTTTCGAACACGAGTTTGTAGTTCCGGTTCTGCCTGCGGGGGGGGTGAACGTTTGTGTGGAGGAGAAGCATGATAATTGTGCGGCAGAAGGGGTAGAGCCATGTGTAACGCGGTGAGTGGTACATGTTGTGTAGAGGTGTTTATATGGGCACCCGATGGGGCAGGCACTTGTAACGCACTTACAGCTTATAACTGGAGGTGTAGTAGTTTTGGCCGGGCTGCAAAAAGGAAAAGCCATTCTCGCAGACGACCTTAAAAGGGTGGTAGCGATAACGACTCAGACACACCAAGTCATGCTTCTGCATGGTGAACTCCTTCTCGAGTTTCCGCTGGGTCCATTTTTTTTTCTTTTTATTTATTTCACACTCTATGGAGTCTTCCTCCACCGTTTTAATATAATCCCGGTATGCCTCCCTTTCTTCTTTTCTTCCTTTCACGCAAAGCGCGGGGTTCAGTTCAGCCTTGAGCAGGACCATCCTTTGGGGCTGCCGCCAACAGAGAGGGGGGCAGCACAGGAGAGCTATTATAACTTGCTGTTGTAGCCACCCCCCCCCACATACAGTGTGGGAACACGCTCTCACTCTCTCTTTCGAAGTCACCAGTGTATGGAGAGAGGGGGAGGGTGCAACAAAATTGTAAAAACTGGGCAAAGTGGTTTTTACGCCTCGGTAAAATTTTTGTAACTTGTGTCACGCCTTTTCGCGGACGGGAAACGCCCAACCTGCTAGGGGAAAAAAAAAAAAAAAAGGTTCACCAACTGGCCAGCAGGTTCACAGCGCAAGGTGGGAGAGAGAGAAAAAAAAGAATAATAATAAAAAAAAAGAAACTCTTCACCAAAGGGGCGTCAGAAAAAAAAAAAAAAAAGCAGTACAGCGTGGAAAAAAAAAAATAAATTATCCAACTTGGCCCCTTCAGAACAGCGGAACTGCCACAAGGTAGGCACAAGGAGTAGTACGTTTACGTGTGTGTAGTTACTCCCCTTAGTATGCGGCCTTGGTAGGAAGGCATATTTATTTACAACCCCAATGAGTATGAACCAGCGTGACACTGCTGTGTACACAAGTTGGTGATGCTGCTTTAACAGAGCGTGGCCTAGCACAAGCCCCCCCCCGGAGATGAAAAGGGTACAGAGGCCCATGGCCCAGTGCCGTCATTGGGCTAGGGGCTTTTCTAGGTATTCCGATAAGCAACCTATTAAGGAAAAGAAAAAGAGTCAATCCATTTTAAACACTATGCGGGGCATCCCCTTACGCAATATGCTGCCCAAATGGAACGGCATAACGATGGAACATGTTCGCATTAGAGAGAAGGAAATGGGGAAAATAATAAAAAAGACATTTGAAGAATTGCGTTTCAAATGTGAAGAGGTAAGGGTGAAGTGTCAGGACATGTTGTCATCCACGTGGAGAGACAAAAGAACCCAAAGTAGAAAAAAAGTTGCTGCACGAGACTTCCTCCAGCGGGTGTTCATGAAAAACATAGCATTTGATACACGACACGTAAAAGCGCTTCTACATAAAATTTCATTTGAAGGAAAAGTTTTTTTTCAACACGTAAAACACCTCAGTCGGGATGGAAACATACAATATTATAAGAATTTAATTCATTACCATTATAGTAGAGCACCTGTGACATATACGTTGATATCCCTGCACCTTTTCGTTTTCCTTTTGTGGAAGAAAGCAAAGCCTGGGGATACATACAACTATATTGCCATACCCAGAGGCTTTTACAATTTCAGTTCAAATGTGTATGCTCCCCCGGGGGTTAAGAATGCGGCGTCTAATCATTCCTTCCCCTTTGGTCTATTCAATTTTCTAACCCTTGAATTTATGTATAACCATTTTTGTTGCGGAGCCCAACAGCTGAGGGAGAAGAAACTCTACACACTCGTAACCAACCTCATCAGCCATAACACTGTGCAGTCCCTTCTCCTCAATACCATTTCTCTCTTTTACATTGGGAGGTCATTCGAAATGATTATTAATTCGAGGAATTTTTTTTTAACTTATTTTATTAGTGGGATCATATCGTCCTATATACAGATTTGCTACCACAAGAGTGACCGTTCTGCCTCTCCCTATGGAAATGTTTGTGTCTTGGGGGCCAGCGGTAGCATCAGCTCCATTCTCACAACGTACACTCTCATGTTTCCTAGCAGCAGCATTTACCTCTACGGGGTCCTGGCGCTTCCCCTGGTAAGGCCACATGCGCTAGCGAAGCGGTGCCGCGCCGCCTAATTGGATCCCGCTTCTCATGTGTTCGTTGGGCCACTCGGCCTTTTGCTGCCTTTAGCTCATTCTTCCTTTTACTTACCGCTTCTGCCCCCTCCTGCAGGCCCTGTTCACCTCCCTCTATTGCGCAAACGAGGTCTACTGCGTGTTGACAGACAAGAAGGACAACACAGGTTCGGTCTCTCCCATCTTGAGAGCGCGTGATGAATTTACATTGCATACATGTTCGTTCACCCTCATGCGACTTGTTTTCCCCCTCTCGACAGGCCACGTGGCACACCTCACAGGGATGTTCATGGGATTCCTCTACTACTACTTCTACGTCAAGGGGAGAGTGGCCATGTAACGGCGTGGCGGTGTAGCGTGTAGCGCGTCGGGGAGAAAGACACGCGTAGCAGACAGCCATTCGGTCTTTGCCCTCGCCAGGAACATGACCCCCTTCCACCCTCACACAACGTATGCCACTCACGTGGGGAGTTTTCCCCCCCATTTGACAGATCACTGTTGGTATCCCCAAACGGAGAAGACACAAAAGTGTATATGCCTTCGGAAGGGGCAGCTCCCCATAATTTTTTTTTTTTTTTTTTTTTTTTTCATAGGGGAGGTTGCTCCCTTCTGAGAATTTCCCCCCACTCCGTCTTATTAATGTAACGTTTATGTGGGTCCCCATTTTTTTTTGCACTTATTTTTTTTTTTTTTTTGTATGACCCGCAATGGGCACATGATAAATGGGGTGTGTAGCCTCATCAATGCGGTCCTAAAAAGGTCCGTCTGCAACAAAATTGTGCAAAAGGGGGGGAGTTTTAAAACTTTGGAGAAGCACCTCCGTTGGAAGCACCTCTTCCTTTATTCTATTTTGTTGTATTTTTTTTTTTGTTATTTTTTTTTTGTTATTTTTTTTTTTCCCTTTTGCATAACGCGCCAAAAAAAGAGGTTAAAAAAAAATAGTGAACTCGTTCGGTTCCCCGTCAACAGAAGAGATACCCCGTGACGATTTTTTTTTTTTTTTTTTCTTCTTATTCCCTCCCTTGTATGCAAATTGCAAAAATTGGGAAGCGAGAAGAAGAAGAAGAAAGAAGAAAAGTTGACCGCAGGCTTCCGTTAGAGGTAGTGGCCTACTGCGGTGGGGCACCTCTCGCTGTGCTCTCTCTCCTGCAGGGCGCGCCAACTAGTGTAGCAGCGGAGGGAGCAAGGTCAGGAAGGGAAAGCAGTGCCCTGGGGGCATCCATACAAAAAGGGGAACAAAATTACCACAGAGGTCATCACTCCGAAAGTCGCAACGTCGCTACAAAATTTCCCGTGGCTTCTCCTGTCCACATGCCATCGTTCCATGTGTCTCTTCCGTCCACACTCCACATCGATGCACTCATCAGTTGAAGATGAGCACGAAGAGGCTTTTTAATATATTACAAGCAGAGGAAGATGATGAGAAAAAAAAAAAAAAAAAGGTTAACACGACAAGGGGGGCAGAAGTATATGGATTGAAAAAGAACGAAGAAGCCGCACAAGTGACCAGCCAAGGGGAGGCAGAGTCACTGGGGGATGATGGGAAGGAGACAGACGAAGGACGCGACACACGTAGCGTCAAGACCAACCAGAACGACATAAGCGAGAAATGTGGTGATGGGTTGGAAGTGCAAGATAAAAATATCCCCGACAAAGGGAGACAAAATGAGAGCGTGTGCAAGGAGAAGGAAAAGAACACCACTGAACCTCCCCCTGTTCACTTAAGCAATACATTAAATGAGCATAGAAGTATCGGGGAGGAAGCCAGTGGTGATGAGAAGGGCATGGAATTAGCGGAAAAAAATTCACATGAGGCTGAGGCCCCGTTTGAGCCTCTGCAGGAAGAGGAAAAGGATAGCGGAGAAGTGAGCAAAGAAGTAAGCCGCGTGGAAGGACGAGATCGCTGTAACCGAGAGGACAACTCCAGAGCGACCCCAGGGGACGTCTTGCAAAATGGAAGTAGCAATCCTAACAGGAATGCTAATAGACGCACCGTGGAAAGGGATGCACCGAATGAAGCACCACAAGTAGGAGAAGCAAACAAGGGGAGAGAACAACATAGGGGAAGTAACTCAGGAGAGACCACGAACAAAACAGAGGAGAAGAGTGACACCGGACTGAGTGGAGGCGACGGTCAGCAGAAGCACGATATGGAATCGCACGATTGTGTTAACGGGGCGTATAACAGTGTGAATAGTGGTGGGGTTTTTCCGCGTAGCTGGATTAACTTCAATGGTTACTACGACATGTACGGTTGTGGCTACGCCGGTGGGCCGGGCATGCCCCCCGTGGGAAGCGTCCCCCCCGCCGCGACAATCCCACCGATGACGCCCCCAGGAATGCTTAACATGGTAAACGCGACGTATGAGACGTACGCAACCTGCACAACCTACGCGAACCATGCAAACTACAACCGCAGCTACCACTCCAATTACTATTACATGTGCGATGAATACGGGCGTGGGATGGAAACGGATGTGGGGGTGAAGCAGCCCCATGGGTTCTGCTCGCTACTGGAAAAAAGCATCCAGCTAATGAAGAAAAACGACCAGGTAAAAGAAATCCTGAAGCGCCCAGCCAAATTGCAAGTGACCCAAGAGGAGCTCAACAAAGTGGAATACTCACATGGAAATGACGAATACAATATCTGGTTCGGAAGGTACGTGCCGGACAAATTCGACAAAGGCAGAACTGCTAGCGGTGCACAACGCTTTGTAGCAAGGTTCAAATGCAAACCCTCCACCGACTCAGGATACACAAAGGCAGATAAAAATTTCACAAGCAAACAATTTTTTTGCATCTACTTTGCACGCGGATGTTGTGCGTATGGACACAACTGCCTCTACAGACATCGCATTCCAAACGAAAATGATGAGTTGCAGTTTGAACAAACCGTTGACATATTTGGACGCGAAAAGTTCAGTACCTTCAAAGAAGACATGAGTGGGGTGGGTAATTTTAACAGTGAGTGTAGAACACTCTTCATTGGAAGCATTCATATTGATAATGTCGAGCAAGTTCACCTAATAGAACAGATCTTATACGAGGAGTTCAGCAACTTTGGACATGTCGATTATGTAAGATTTGTGCCTTTTAAAAATATTGCCTTCGTTCAATATTCTTATAGAGTCAATGCGGAGTTTGCCAAGGTGGCCATGTCGGATCAGCCCATTGAGAATCACTCCACGGCGCTCACCATCAAATGGGCTTTCGAGTTGAAGAACACTCCGCATCATTCCTGTCAACATTACGCCAACCCCTATGTGTATAACAATAGCCCCTTTATGTCGTCCACGTGGAAACAGCACGTTTCGAGGGGGAGGCAGCGGGGTCGCAAGCAGTTAAGCTGCCCGCCCCAATATGGTCTTCCTCCCCAATTTGGTTCGCCTCCATAGTTTTGTCCACCGCACTCCCCCAATTCAATTTTCCAACCACGACATAGACACTCTTGGCAGAGGCGATAACTGCGCCCTTCCCCAACACAGCAAATAAGAAGAACAAAAAATCAAAAACGGGAGCAAAAGTTTGAACAGCAGCCTTAACCAAATGGACCACATGTTTGACATGCAGCATTGGTGATTTGGTTGAAATCAGGTGGGGGGAAGACGACACTTTTCTTCCTCGTCTGTCGAGACACACATTCGTGGGGGAAGTTATTCGTGTATTTATTCCTTTAAGCATCATTCTTTCATTTGTTTTAACCATTTGTCGGTGCCCCAAATTTGGGCGCCACAGACTTATCCCTCGCGTTCCGCCCCAAGGGAAAAAGAAGTTGTTTAGATATTTAACTTTTATATTTTATATTTTATATTTTTTTTGAGTTTCCCACTGCATATTTGTAAAGTCCTGCGTGAAAGTGTTACCCGTCCCACTTCTCATAAAGCGGCGCATCAAACTTTGCCATAAAAATATCGATGCACATTTTTCAAGCATCGAATGGCATAACTGGAAATAAGTCCAGACAGTTAGCTCTTTTAAATTTGCCTGAACGGTGATTTTTTTTTTTTTTTTTTTTTTGTGCTCTGTTCAGGCGATTATCTATCATCCTTTTTGCAATTTCATTTGGTGTAAAAACGGAATTCAACATGCACACATGGGGCGTGAATTAATCGCTGTTGTTTACGTACCAACCGGCACGTGTGAAATGCACACACACACACGGGGTGGGGGTGGGTTACTACAAATCGGCGTAAAGGCTAGTCAGCTAGCCATTTTCGCCACATAAAAAAAAAAAAAAAAAAAAAAAGGATACCGCTGTAACGGGTTAAAGGCCGCCTCCATCTGGGGGCTCAAAAATATTCAACGAATTAAACAAGTACTCTGAGGGGGCCTGCGGGTTCCCCTCTTTGAGGGTACGTTCTCTGTTCTGCATGTATATGTCCCTCAACTTTGGCAGGAGGCTTAACACCTGCATTTTCTCCTGTCCCATGTCTTCCTTTGTGTGACTCTCTACATTTTTTCCCTCGCAGCCACTTTCGTTCATGTGGTGGAAGAACTCCGAATCATCACTTGATGGATGAGACGATTCAGACGACGAAGATAAGGACAACTTGTCGGAAGAGCTATAGGAAGAAGATAAGTCCATGTAATAATCTGCTTTGTCATTGTAAAGTCCTGTTTTTTTTTCTTTCCGATTTAGAGACAGTGGAATAATGGGCATATGATCATGTACATATTTTTTTTTTAATTTCATAATTTCCTTGTACTTTTCTATATCGATATTTTCATTTAAAAATAAAACATTCACATTTTCATTCGATGAAGAGTTGTTTCCAATGTTGAGATAGTTCAGGTTGATTATGTTGTGCAGACTGTCCACAGGATTGTTACCATCCAAATTCTCCATCGAGTCATACTTTTCCCTCTGTTTCATACACAGCTGCTTGTAGTATAAGTATGAATTTTGCAGAACGTTAATATAATTGTGATTTTTTTTTTTAACAGCATCCTCATCATCCTCCTCTTCTTCTTCTTGAACCTCATATGGGGAGCTTTCAAAGAGGTCATTTAAATTGCTCGTTGTGTAAATTTCCTCGTACAAATTACTTAAGGCCAATGTGGTACAATGCTTTATGTCAATGTAATTCACAACAATACTTCCCCTCAGGGAAGAGAACTTCCTGCAATTCATTCCAATCGTTTTAACCATTTTTATAAAAAAATTAAATAGCAAATCCAGCACTACACAATCTACCCTTTTTATATTTTTACACAATAGTATGGAACATATTATTCGCAATATTTTTTCATTGTAGTAATCTTCTTTCGAGTTTGTAAATGGGTTTGCATGGTACTTTTCTATGTGCGTCTTTCCAGGGGGTCTTTCCCCTGTCTGTCCTGCGCTGTTGTCTTTCTTCATTTGGATTGGCTCAACACAGGGGGTGAAAAGGGGTAATGATGTGATATAATTGGTCTTCTTTTGCCACCACAGGGGTGGGATAAACAACTCCCTCGGTTCAGCTCTCTTCTCCGCTTCTGCTCGAGGCGCGCGACAACGGCTAAAACTATACTGCTTAGCTAGAGCGCAGTGTGCGGCTTACCCACTTGTACTCTAACGGAGAGCCTTCCCCCATTTGACAATAAATGCGCGCACACGTGGGGCATCCCCTTCGGCTAATCTAACACCATTGCCACAGCCGCAGGGTGGTGGCAACCGTGTGGGGAAAACACGACACAGGGAAGCAAAACGGATGCACAGCGGAAAAGAACGTTACTTAAAAAAGGCACTGTGATATTAGTTCATTGGGGTGGGGGGAGCATACTTCTGTTTAGTTGTGCCTGTGCCGCAATTTGGGGTGGTATAAAACGTGGTGCTAAATTGCCCCCTGCTCTGTTTAGCTCAATTCGGGTTCCTTTCCCAGAGCTCCTCCGTTACTGTGAAGTGCTACACTTGTAAGATGTAATGTTTTTTTTTTTTTTTTTTTTTCCCCCTCTTTCGCCTTCTGTGAGACTATATGCTAAAGTACTTGGCTGTGTCCCCTATTCCCTGGAAAAATGGGCATATCCCCATTGGGAGCAAAATGTTGAGGCAAATGCGTGGGTAACCTGCTCTTCTTCCATTTGCTTTTATGGACCAGCTGTCGCACAGTCGCGGTTGAATAAGTTCGGCTTGCGCCTCGCCGCTGCGTCACTTGGGTTATTTTTTACTTCTTATTTTTTGATGCTTTTTTTTTTTTTTTTTTTTTTTTTTTTTTTC
>NW_012192615.1:88134-89730 GCF_000956335.1 Plasmodium fragile | reverse complement strand
TTTTTTTTTTTTTTTTTTTTTTTTTTTATTTCACTCAGGCGGTTCTCCATTAACCCCATTATGTTACCTCCTGCTAGGGTTATATAGCGCACCGCGTGTTCATATCCCCCAGAGGAAAAAATGATCGACGGGCTTTTTGCAGGCCTCATAAAAAGGAGGTGCCCCTCCCCCAAGGCCATACTCTGCGCCCACGCACTTTTTTTCGTCTGCGCGGTGGCCTCCTCCCCCCTCTGGGCATTATGTAGAACGTAACTGAACTGTTATTTTGTTTAGCTTGATTTTGCTTCGTTTTGCTTCATTTGACTTCATTTTATTTTTGCTTCGCTTCGTTTCACTTTATTTTTTCATCCCACAAATGAGCTTACCATCCCCTGCGAAGATTTAACTCAGGTCGATCCATCCTTCCTGCCCTGCGCGTCGCGTTGACTTTTTCCCCATTTACTCTTTCGCGAAATGTTTGTGTTTTTATTTTAAGGCAGTTATAAGTTGGGGAGCAGCCTTTCTTGTTCCTCCTCCTCCTGCTGCTGCGGCTGATGCTGCTCCTCTGTTGCTTCTCTTCTGCTGCCTTTTTATGAGTGTACTTATTTTTTTGCCCACTGTGGAACTCCCTTTCCGCAGTGAGCATTTGGCAAGTGGTTAAAACTGACACACCATCATCTGGCTGAATGTTTGTATCACGGCCAGGATGAAGCATACGATGAAGTGAATGTATTCCCGTCCTTCATGCGCACGCTGTGGGCCAACAGAGAATGCCATGTGGTCAGCTCGTCTGCACGCGTGGGGACATACCGTGTAAAGTGACACTGAGACTGGAAGCGCGTTGGTCATACGGAGGTGCATCCGTTTTTTGAAGTATCCATGGGATGCTTTCCCCCGTCTACCACGTTTTTTTTGGGTACCCATTTGAACCGTTCGAGAGAAGGGAAGACGGGTCAAGGTGCACCCCCACATACATAACGCCGACCTGTGTATGTCGTTCGTAGCGAATGGGTAGAGTTAATGCAAATGGAAAAGGAATCCCAGGAGATGTCCTTAGACGGAGACCTCCATTTGGAGTGCAACCCCCAGGGGGGTTTCAAAGAAAATAAAAGTTGTGACGTCGCAGAAGAAGGATGCCATGTGATAAAAGAAATCAATGCAACTAATTTGGGTCACCGTGAGGAGGAAGTGGGTGGGCAGGAAAAGAGCAGCAGCACTAACCACACATGTGAGCAACCCCAATGGAATTGCACCAATCGGATGAGACAGACACGACGTAATTGTAACGGTCCATTTGAACATGAGGAGAATTGCCTCCATTTAAAAGCCTTGGAAATTTTCCATCACCTAGGGGAAGAGGGAACGAACCAAGGAGGAGATGACCACAGTAGTACCAGCTGCAATGACACGGATTACACCAACTTTGAAGATTCAGATGCAGAGGTGGACAGCTGTGGGGATGATGAGGAAGACGTTGCCCAAGAGGTGAACTTCGGCACCACGTTGGAAAATATTTCTCTCATGAATAAGCAAGCCATGCATAAGGTAGATACTAGTGTGGAAAATTATGCAAGGAAAAATATATGCCGCAAAAAAGAACAAAAAAAAAAAAAAAAA
>NW_012192615.1:47549-84005 GCF_000956335.1 Plasmodium fragile | reverse complement strand
AAAAAAAAAAAAAAAAAAAAAAAAAAAAAAAAAAAAAAAAATGCACATATGAACAGCCCAGTGATAGAGAGACAGATCAAGTGTTACATAACATGGCGAATCAAAAACTGACTGGCACCTCTGTCATGTTGACGCGGGAGAAGTCCAAATACATTTATAAGTTAGTCCCCTTTTTTAAGAATGGGGAGGCCAAATTTTACATGAATGCCTTTGCGGCGCATGACCAACTGTATGGGCAGTTCAGGAGGAGGGCCCCCCGGGGGATCGACGAACGCGGCGAAGGTGGCCAGCGTGGCGGGCGTGATCGGCTCGGGGACCTGCACACCAGCATGCAGAGCGCCATGACCTACTTCTACCTCATGAACGACAAGGCCATGCGTGCAACCCGGAAAAAGCCACCCCGAAGCAGCCCCTGCAAGGGCACCCTTCAAGGGGAACGACCACCCTATGATGATAATCCCCATCTCGATAAACCAAACTCAACGATGAAGTCGCCTCGTCCAGGGGAGGGCTGCACTCCGGAAAAGGAAGAGAAGGAGGACGACACAAATGAAGCAATACCAAGTAGTGACCAATACGCCGTGCACACCTCGGAGGAAGAAAAGTTAGTGAAGCACCTGAGTGAACATAAACGCCCAGTAGAGGAAGGACAAGCAACACTTCCCCCCAGTGCAGACTCGCCTCCATGCGTAGGAAGCGATATCATGTGTTGTCCGCACCTGAAAGGCAGAGGCAAAGAGGGGGCAGTATTAGAAGAGGTTCACAAACCTGATGAGTCGAAGGCCCAAAAAGGAGATCATCTCAACCGCGAAAACACGCCAATCTTTGGGGGCAGCACCCATGACGCGAAAAACAGGATCACTGGTGCGCTGGGTGAACACCGCGTCTTGGCCTTTTTGGTCAAACAGAAGCTCATTCCAAAATTTTACAACATAGTGCCTGTGTATCGGTGTGAGGCGGAAGAGACGGCCTCTTATTCTGCGGAAACCCATAAAATAAAAAATGGGAGCCAAAGTGCAGACTCCAATGCGGAATGTGTACCCGAGGCAGGGAAAACCAAGTCGAATGCAGAAGAGCTACCCGTTAATGGTAGACGTGACGACGTAGCGGTGAGAAGACATGTGCGTGGTAAAGAAGCCGAGAAGTGGAAGGTTGGCAAGTTGAACGACCTTGTGAGGGTAGCTGAAGGGACTCCAAGTAGAGACCCCTCTGAACGTCCAGTCCACATAGCCCTAAAACTTAAGAAAATCTGCCACTCCATAGACCCTCAAAACCAGAATGTCCTTGACCTAAAGCTAGGATACAACACATTGAAGGATAATGACATACAGTTTAGTGAAAGACTTAAAGAAGTGAGCGACTCCGTCCCGTGGAGCGAAAAGGAAAAGTATGTGAAGAGGTGGTCCAAGATGAAAAAAGACATACGAAGTGAACACCTAAATACAAGTGACGAGCATATCATACATCTCTCTGCGAAAGACATAAACTTACCCCCTGCATTTTTCAACTACGACAATCATGAACTTTATTGCCTGTTAAAATCGTGGAAGCAAGAAATTACTGCGCGCATGACGACGCAAAGGAGGTTGGGATTTCGTATATGCGCGCTGGTATGCTGCATGGAGCAGCAGGATATGTTGACAGACCAAGGAGTGCGGGAGTTTTACGCCGACTGTGTGGCGAAGTATGGGCCAGTGGCTGCTGGTGGTCCGGGTTGCTGCCAACACAGCGCACGGTGTGGCGGCCAGGACAACCATCAGCAGAACAACCAGGCGAGAACCCCCCCCAGCATCGAGCAATGCTACGAACGAGCTCACCAGAGGCTGCAAATCAGTAGAGACATCGGACTTCACCTAAGGGAAGAACACGTGGTGTACTCACTGACTTTTTTTTTCAGAAATATCATTTCATTTGTTCTCCCCAAATTAATAAGCTTGCAAGTGTGGCTGGAACAACAACATGTTTATTCCTTCTGCTCCACCTCCCTGCTAATTATATATGACCGGAGGAACCCTCAAACGTGTGACTTAAAGTGGATTGATTTTACCTACTCCTTTGACAACACCGTATTGCCAAGTAGATATGAAAAGATGAAACATGAGAGACAAAATGTGGACATCCTTTTTGGCGTAAAGAATTTAATTAAATTGTGCAGAACGGTGTTTTTTGAAAGCAAAGTGCCGCCGTCGCCGTCGTGTCCATCGGACAGTGAGAGGAAGCAATCTCATCCCGGGATACACGACCAGCCAAAAGTTAACCCGTAGCTTGACTCACCATTTTTTTTTTTTTTTTTTTATTTCCGTGTGTACTTCCGAGGGGGGTTGAACAGCCATATGTGCTGCATGTGCATACATTTGTGATAGACCTCGGTTTGATACCCAGTTGTTTTATTATGTAACCCTGCGTGCGCGTCTTTCCTCCTCCCCCACGGAGTGAACAGACGTTCACCGCATTATCGTGTCA
This sequence comes from Plasmodium fragile, assembly GCF_000956335.1. Classification (NCBI taxonomy): domain Eukaryota; phylum Apicomplexa; class Aconoidasida; order Haemosporida; family Plasmodiidae; genus Plasmodium; species Plasmodium fragile. The sequence continues at coordinate 81,542 of NW_012192615.1, read as the reverse complement.
CCCCTGTGCCACTGTTTTTTTTTTTTTTTTTCTCAATTTTGCCATTTTGGCGGGTTTGCGTTTGTCATACCGTTCGATGGCCCAGCTATATGCATGCAAAGGAACAGTGAAAAAAAAAAAGAGCGCGCGAGGTTGCGCAGCCGAGACCGTCTCATCCTAAATGAGATTGGCCAGCAGTTTTACTTTGCACATTTCACTTTGCATTATGCATTTTAAAATTTTCATTTTTTATTTCATTTTTATGAGCACCTCACGGGTGAGCGCCCGCCTGCCGCGCCAGTCGGAAGGTCTTGCGGAGCAAAACGTGGAAAACGAAAAAGAACAGCACGTCGCTGTACGAACCGTTGATCCCCCTTTTCCGCTTTACCACTCGAACGAATCTTAAAAAAAACAAACCCAATTCGTAGGGAGTTATGCACGTGTTGTAGTAATCGAGAACGTTCATGTAGTTCTTCCGGGAGTGAGCGAACCGCTTCCTCAATCGATACAGTGCCACTCCAACTTGTCTCCTCCGTTTTATGCGCACATGTTCGTGTCCCCCCTCATGCGACATCACCTGGGGGCATTCCTCCACATCCGAAATGATCCGCTCTGGGACTTTTTTTTCATCTTTTCTCCGCCCCCTCTTGTTTCTTTTTTTTTCCTTTTCATTTTGCACACAAGGGGGAGAATCGTTTGCGACTTGTTCAAAATTTTCCACTTCAAGTTGTTTCACCTGTTCGCTCAGTTCGTTCACCAGTTTGTTCTTATACCCCTCGGTGTGCACAGGGCAAGGTGCTTTTTCCTTTGTTTCGCCATTTTCCCTCTTAGGGAGAAGTTCCTCTGAGTAACATTTCTGCTTTGCACATGTAGCAAACTTGTTCATAATTTTTTTTTCCTGCTCGTTTAATAGGACAATGTAGCGTACCGCATTATTCTGCAAGCGGTATTTGTCGATTTTTTCCCTTTCGTTTGGCTGGGAAAGACACAATTGCAAGTTAGACTCATTTGTTAAATGCAAGTTTGGCGTGTTTAACGTTTTAGAAAAGATTGATAACACTTGGACGAAGGATAAGCAGAACATACGCGAGAATTTTTTTAAGACTTTCTTCTTCACGTTGTTTTTGCCTGAACGGTTCAGGTGAAATTTTTTTTTTTTTTTTTTTTCTTGCGAATATACTGTAAATGGCTAGCTGTGTGTGCAATGTAGCTATTTCTCTTTGAGGTTAATTTTGTGTGTTCCTCCTCCTTATAGTGGTTATTATTCGTCTGCCGCTTAATGACCGTTGTCCCTTCTTTTTCTTCCCTTTTATCTGCGCTGTTCAGAATGTGCAACGGTTTCCACCTTTTCGCCTTAATTTTTGTTTCCCCCCTGCCATGTGTGTGGTAGTCATCGTAGTGGTCGTGCGGGCCCAAGTTGATACTCTTTGCTTTTCCCCTAGTCGTCTCAGCCTTCCTTGTTATCTTCAACTGTAGTAAAAATTTTAGCACATCTCCCAGCCGCAGGGACACATTTAATTTTGTGCTCAGGAGTGAAAAACGCTTTTCCGTTGAGTTGAACAGCAGGAAGTACAAAATGAAGTAGTAGACGAAGTTGTCCAGGATGTTCACTAACGCGGTAAGGTCTTCTTTGCCTCTCCGGGGGGAACCATTTTTTTTTTTCTCATTCGGTTTGATTGGCGGTGCGCCACGGTGGCAGCAGATGGCGCAGCTGGGCAAGGCTTTCACCCTTTTCGCGGCATTCGCATGGTTCTGCACTTTTTTCACTTTTTTTTTTTTCCCCACCCCGTGGAAATTTCCTGTCCTCTGGCGCGCTTCACCCGTTGGACCGGGGCCAAATCCTTGGCAACGTGCGGGATGCGTATATTTTGTGGGACACACACCATTTTCGCGGTTCTCAGCGCTGACATGTCTACCATTTACAGCCCACTTTTCCTCCTCTCCCTTTTTTCCACACTTGTTTCGATTCCGCTTCGTTCTCATATGCCGCTTTTTTAAACCTGCTGCGATGTTACCGCTCTGGGGGTGATGTTTCTCTGTGTCCATCCCCTCCACACACCCTTTCAGCGCATTAAGTAGGTTGACCATGACGCGCGTCTGGTGCTCGCCTCGAACATCACGCAGGTGCAACGACACACGTACCAATGTATACACGAAAGAGTTAAAGGAGATTTTCCTGCTCTCATCGTGAATGTTATATCTAGCTAGGTTTAGGACGGCGAGATGTTTGTTCAAATGAGCACTTTGATTGGGGTCACCAGTTGGATGATTGCCGCTATTTCCATTCCCTTTTGCCCATCCTGTGCGGCCAACCGTCCACGCCTCACTCATGCGCGCTAAGGCATACCACAAGGGGAAGGCAGAGTGGAACACACTAAAGAGGACGTAGAACAGATAGCCGTTGTCATGTCTCCCTTTATTTGTAAAAAGAAAGAGGCAGATTTTTTTTAAAACGCGTTTTGCTTCGTTCATATGGTAGCACCGTTGCTCCTTCCACTGGTTTTTATAAAAGTTTTTTAAACATTTCACCAGAAAGAGATCCTTGTTGAAAAGGATGTGTGCCATGGGGTTGTGTGTGTCGTATGTCGGGGTGCTCACAGGATGGACTGCCTCACCTGGTATGTCAATCATCCCACAATTTTTTCCATCCATGTGACTATTACGAGCAGACGACCTGGTACCCTCACCAAAACTAACTTGATTAACATTTGGGTTATGGCTCCCCTCGTTTGTTGCCTCTTCTTTGTGTACCCCTGTTGCGCGTGTAAAAAGGAATGGTTCTGTTAATAAGTGGCTGGACTGGAAGAACCTCTTGACCATTTCTTCCTCATTCAGGAGTGTATCCTCACCGACCCATTTGTAATTATCACCAAGGAGATTGGCCAAATTTATATTATCACCTAACGACATGTCGTCTTTTACCAGCCAGTTTAGCGAGCTAAGGGGGAAGCTGCTGTGGATGATGTTAGCATCGTAGAACATGTGCCAGAGGTTCTTCAGTTTGAAGCTGCCGACGGGGTGGACACCCTCCTCCTTCCTAATGCTGCTGTTGTCCTCCTCCCTCCTCCTCCCCTCATATATGTGGTCCCCCCCCCACCCGTTTCGCCAGTAGAAACGATACGCCTTTATTAGGAGGTCAAAATGGTCATACACAATTTTGTAAAAATGCTTGATATGTCTGTGCGTTAAGTTGGAGTCTTCCTGGAGGAGAGTCCCCAGGTTGACTAGCTCACAAATGGAATTCGTGTACAAGTGATTCATTTTGTATGTCTGGTTGAGCTCTACCTGAGATGTGATTTCCCCATTGAGGTAGTTGCATTTGCAAACGGTGCCATTTAATTTTAAAAGATACCCTAGTCCATGTTTTTTATTTTTTTTCCAAAAACCCCAATATGTATCTCCACATCTGTGATGGAACATTCCGAACCCATTTCTTTCCCCCCTTTGCCAATACCCTTCATGCTTATGGTAGCGCTCACTTTGATAAGCGCTCTTCTTTTTATTTCCTTGTCTCACGAACCAGAAGTATGTTCCGTACCCGTGCATTTGGTCGTTCTCCCATTCTCCTACATATACGTTTTGTATGACCTTCTTGGGTTTGTTGCCTTCTTCTGGGGGAGACTTCTCAGAGGTGATGTCGTCACAGGGGGGAGAGTTTCCCCTTTTTACGTCGCCCCCTTTTGCAAACCAGCACATTTTTCCAAACCCGCACTTTTTGTTCCTCACCCAGAAGCCACAGTAAACGGCATTAGCGTGGCGTTGTACACCATAGAAGTGCCTCTCGTTTTGTCTCCACCAACCTTCGTACGTCTTCACACTGGGCTCATTCACACACTTCCTTATTAACAAAACTCCATAACCATTACGCTTATTCCCCTTCCACTCCCCCTTGTAAACCACTACGCTTGATTTCGCATGAGCAGCAGAAGGACGAAAAAAGAAAGTACTTTTTCCCTGACCCCATTTCTCACCATTTCGTATATGCCCTTCGTATACAAGCTGCTGTGAAATGATTTTTCCAACCCCATTTAAATTTCTTCCTTTAAAATTTCCCATGTATGTTTCCTTCCCCTTCTGAATCACCATGTCTTTCCCCAGGTGGGCACAATGGAACTCGTCCAGTGGGAGCTCTGCACTAATGACATAATTGTTAATGTATACATTCTTCAGTTGTAGAGTAGCGGGATGTTTGATATTCACGCAGGAGTCGATTTGGCTTGGCCCATTTGGGGGGTGTCTCTTTTTGCTGAAGAAGTTTTCCCAGAAGGAAGCTTCCCAGGGGGGGTGGCTGGCTTCCTCCATGGGGTTCACCAAGGGGGGTATTTTAATTGGTGGGGAGTTCATTTATTGGGCAGCTGGTACACTTTTTTTTCCCTACACCTTTCCACTTCGCGCACAGTTATTTTTCAGACAGCAGGGAAAGGGCAATAACGACGACGACTGTGTTAGTGCCTCCTCACTGAGGGGGGGGGAGACACAATCTCTTTTAATTGCGACAGTAGGGTGCTTAACCTAGCGGCGTGTCGTCTTCATTTATATTATAATAAAAAAAATGAGAACGAGGAAGAGGAGACAATTCTGGGGGCCGCGAAATTAATAACGCGGGTATGCATACCAACTTGTCGCATTTTTTTTTTTTTTTTTAAATGCACATTTATCGTTCGTAGAAAAGGGGGGTAGTGGTGGGGGGGGGAGAGATATACGCATGTGGCTTCCCTCCCACATGTATGTGTCCTATGGAAAAAAAGTACATCCACTGGTATGACTTAAATAAAAATGCTTTCTCAAACTTTCACGCGGTTGAGGTTTGTTTGGGGGGAGAGTTGCCTCTCCTCTCTTTTTGTGTGTGCGAAATGGCTGCTCGTACATGGCACGGAAAAAAAAAAAAAAAATTACATGCCACGTTGCTCTTCCCCCTCTCTGTGGTTTACATCACATAGTAGCCCGTTTTTACGCCTCTATTTTTGTATGTCCCTGCAGGGGTGGAAGGGTAACATTCATTCTGTGGACAATCATAAAAAATTTACCCCGCTGTGGTCACGCCGTTCCCAATCCTTTGTGTGAAGGAGAGCACTCCCCCGCCCGCTGCTCCAACATCTTCACAATCATTATCGCATTGTTCGTGTCTCTTTAAAATTTTCCAAATCGAGTAGACTTTGCGCTTTCCTCTAACGTTGCTCTCTCAGTTGTGGCTGCTTTTGTTTGGCTTTCTTCTTTTCGTCTCGGATTTTTTTTTTTTTTTTTTCTTTTCCTCCTTTTGGAGATATATTCTGCGCACACATGAAGCGACCGTGGTGGACTTGGCTAATTCGAATTGTCCCACGAGTGGTGAGTGGAAAAGTGACTCCTCCCAACGCTTACAACCAAAGGGCTGTCCCACCTCGTGATGCTACTATTTGGCTTATTCTTTCCGTTCTGCCGCGAATTAAAAAAAAAAAAAAAAAATCCGTTGTCATGTGGTGCACGATTGCGGGTGCCTTTTTTTTTTTTTTTTTTTTTTTTTTTTCCGTTTCCTTTGCATTTGTTTCTGCTCCTCGTGGCTGCCTCGTTTATGTTATGATCTTATCGTGTCGTATTGGATCTTTTTTTTCTTCCTATCTTTGCCTCCCTTGTTGTTTTTCTACTCACTTGTTACGTACGCCACGCTGTTTTTCCATCAAATTGTACATTACCCCCTTCACCGTGTATGCCCAGGCAGGCTTATTCGTGCCCCCCCGAAAGTCCGACGCGCGGTAGCACAACCAGCACGTTGAGAAATATGCACTTATACATATATACAATATATATATATATGTATATGTATGGGTAGATATGAAGATATGCAAATGGTTATTTATTGCCTGCCCCTCGCGGAGTTCATATCTTAGGTGACTCACCCCCAGCCACTCTCTCTGTAGGAGCAACAGGATTTTACCGAACACGATTTAAATGTATAATATACGGCGTAGTGTTGCTTTTTTTTTCCTTTTTATCACCTCCCATTTTGCCATACATCGTTACATGCCTACCTAATGTGAACCATCATGGGAAGTCTCAAAAGGAGTACCTAGTTTGTTCTTTGTTCTGAACATTTTTTTTTTTTTTTTTTTTGTTAACCAATTTTGTATGTCTCTACGGGCAGCTACATATATATATATTTTTTCATTTTTTTAATACATACGGGATTGATTGCCAATCATATAAAGGGCGGGGGATAGGAGGCTTCACAAAAGAGGTAATATAAACTGCCTCGACTTGTCTTGGCTCACTTGTGAAGTTGACACGGGGCATTTGTTCCCCTCCTCCATTGTGTCGCCCATTTTGTTGTCCTTTTTATCGCCTACTTTGCGTCGTCCGTGTCGTGCCCCTTTTTAATAACTGTGTTACTTTTGGGTGAGCGGACCAATGGACAACCTGAAAAGGCGCGTGGTAAGTCTTCACTGTTCACCTAACGTTTGCGTGTTTGTACAGGGGCGTTAAAGTTGTGGTTTGGTGGACGAGGTTTAGACCACCTCCTCTCCTCTTCAAATCGCTCTTTCCCCGCTGACACCGTGTAAAAAATTTCACCCTCCATTTTTACTTCCACTCCACACGCAGGCCTACAAAGCGGTCGACGACTACGTCCAGTCTAACATGACCATAGGACTTGGGACCGGTACCACTGTGTTCTATGTCCTTGAGAGGATGGAGGAGTTAATGCGAAATGGGCAGATCAAGAATGTGGTTTGTATCCCCACGAGCATCGACACGGAAATAAAGGTTAACAGGGAAGAGGGGGGCGTTGCTGCGTCCCTATATGGAGGCACCTTCCCGAGGGCAGAGATTTTTCTACACATGAGAGCTTCCTTATCCTCTTGCCCAAATGAAATGGAAGTGCTCTCGTATCCCCCTTTTTGAACTTTTTCATATCACACCATCCTAACCTAATCGCATGCAGGCCAAAGATTTAGGCATCCCTCTGACGACGCTAAAAAAAAATTCCCACATCGATATAGCCATAGACGGTGCTGATGAAATTGACATGGACTTAAATTTGGTCAAAGGTCGAGGCGGGGCTCTCGTGAGGGAGAAGTTAGTTGCCTCCAGTGCATCCGTTTTTATAATCGTAAGGAGAGAAAAATGAGTGGGGAGGGAAGTGAAAGCGTAGTTTGTACTCTGCTTTAGAGGGAGGTTGATCTCTCTTTAAAAAGAAAAAAAAAAAAAAAAAAGTGCCCGCGAGGTCTAGCCGCATTACGCCAGACAGGCAAAGCCGATTATACATTTCGAATAATGCTCACGTTACACTTTGTTCCTGTCGACCGCTCAACCAATTTGTGTACCTCAATCCCCCTGCGCAGATTGTTGATGAGTCCAAACTCTGCACAAACGGTCTGGGCACCAAGGGAACAGTGCCGATTGAAATCCTCTCCTTTGGACATGAGAAAATAATTCAGAATCTTCTGAAAATTCCTTCCCTCCAAAACTGCAAGTACAAATTGCGGGAGAAGAATGGGCAGGTGTACATAACGGATAACAACAACTACATCGTCGATTTGTACTTCGCCAACCCGATCGAGGATTTGCTGGACACGTGCCATAAGATAAAGATGGTAAGTGTGACATGTCGCGTCACATTTTGCGCGGCATTTTGATTGACCACTTGACCACTTCACCGCTTAACCGTTTAACCACTCCCCCTGCAGACCACGGGCGTTGTAGACCACGGGATTTTCGTAAACATGACGAGCGTGGCTCTGATAAGCAAACACGACGGGACGGTCCTGAAGTTGGACAAGCACGCAGGAAGTTGAGCAGCACTCTGCAGTGTAGCTATCCATTTCCCCCCCCCCATTTCGCAGAAAAATCTGAACCGTTCAGGCGAAAAAGAAAAAAAAAAAAAAAAAAAAAAAAAAAAAAAAAAAAAAAAAACAAAAAAAGCTACCCATGGGAGCACCCGGAATTAAAACATTTCGCTAGCTCCACTTTCATTTGTTTTAATTAAAAATTAAAGAGTACCTAAAAAACTTAGGCCCCTTTTTTTTTTTTATTTTTTCGTCACTTGCGCATGTGTGTATGCCTCTGCTTTTATGCTTATTCGTATGTTTTTTTTTTTTTTTTTGAAGGAGGGGCTTCTTACATTGTTATGTTGTCCCCCCTCGGAAGGTGTGTATGTACATGTACTACCCAGGCAGTATAGGTCTGCTTTATGAGTCCACCTGCACTTGTGTTTGAAGTTCCTGTTGCCCCACATGAACCGGTTTGCCAGCGCACAGTTGTTTTGGCGCACAGTTGTCTTTCGCTCACCGTTGACCATTTCAAGTGTCACAACGCATCCCTGTCCATTTTCAAAGTGCAATGCACCCTTGTCTTAAATTTTTAAGCAGTTCTCCCCATTGTCCCCCCGCACTAGTGTAGCATAATCACTCGCGTGCTTCGTGCCTCCCTCGAACCGAATCGGTCGTTCGCCCCACCTGTGTGCGTATCATCGTTTCTATTTCTCCCCCTTCAAAGAGCACCAACACCGTTTTTTTTTCAACGATGTATTTGTTTAAGAAGGCCAAAGACTCCATTGTCAATTCGCTGCAATACGATAAGGGTTCTCCCCTTATGCGGCTGCAAGGAGTCTGCAAGGGGATCCTCCGGGCCACGTTCCTTGTCTCCTTCGCGTTGCTCTCGCTAACTGTATCAACCTTATACTTCGAGCGAAACTTTTTTATCAACAGAGGTGAAGGAAGGAACATGGCCCCATTCAACATGTCGCTCCCCATATGTGTAGGGGGAAGTCGCACGTTCGTTTGTGTATAGACCTCGTACATGTATGTTGGGCCACGTTCATCAACTCACCATGTTGCCGCTCACTCATTCCCTCGCGACAGACCTGTTGCAGACCCTGGCAGTGACATCGCTCCTCCTCTGTTTGCTCTCCCTGATCATCCTAAGAAGAAAAAATGGAACCTACATTTATGCCAAAGTTGAGATGCACCCTTTTTCCTTTAAGGACTTGATTGACGTATCACTGGCGACGGGGACGGTCACGATCTCGGTGCTGGACATCCTACTGGTTTGTTTCTGCCCCGCACAATGCAGCACTATGTGTGGGATGTACTATGTGTAGAGAGTGGATTCTTCCGTCGCTGCATTTTTTTTCACACTTCCTTCCCACATGATCCTCTTTCCACCACTACCCCCTTCTCAGTGCTACCTTTGCCTCATTGTGGTGTTTTTCACCTTTTTAACGGGTACCCCTTCAAAACGATTACTTCTTTTTATTTTTTCCATGACTAGCATCTCCGCTGCTACGTTACGTGCGCAGGGACACCCTGGCAGGTATACACCTCCATGAGTAGGAGCAAGAACACCTCTGTGGCTTCTCTTCTTCCCCACAGCGTTGTTTTCCCTTTATGTATGCTTAGACAACCCCCACATGAAGGACAACCAGAATATTAGCCTTTTCAGTAATGAGCCTGTGATGAGCGTCACGTCATGGAAGTAGCACCACGAACACGGTGTCTTCCCTACTCGATTGTGCATTGTTCGACCTTTCTTTTTTCCCTGCACAGTGTGTGTCTGGTTCGTTTTTCGCTGCACTTTTTTTTTTTTTTTGTTTATCCCTCCCTCAGGTATGCAATTTACGTCCGTTTCGTACATCGGGCTGTACTTGATAACTCAGTTTTGTGCATTCAAATCTATGCCCTACCACCCAGTGGAATATTTGTGAGTTGGAGATCCATTTCAGAGTGGTGTCAACGGCACCAGTGTTTGTTTAATCAACATGTGCATGTGCACGCCTGCATGAGGAACATGACGCGCTGGGCATATATCCCACCTTGCACGCACATTCCCTTTTTTTTTTTTTTTTTTTTTTTTATTTCCTCCCCCCTTTAACGTCGCAGGGCATATATAGTTAAAAACATCATGGAGGACATTTTCTGCGTGGGGAAAAAGGCGTGGAAGTTTATATACTAATATAGCAAAAGTGAGTAATTGCCTGCCCAATATTATTTTTCATTTTATTCCTTTGGAAGGCTTCTCTCTCTCGCAAGGTCTTGGAGAGAAGCTGCTGTGTGGACACCAGACCGACTGCTCCCCTCTTATATTGTACATGTAAAATGTATTTACTTTTTTTTCTTCTTCATTTCCATGCATGAACAACATTGTCGTCATTTTTTTTTTTTTTTTTTTTTTTTAACTTCACAACAGCACTGCTGACAATGATAAAGCGTGTGCTACTGGCCACCATAAGGAACTAAAAGTATTTCTTTTTTTTTTTTTTTTTTATAAAGTGTTGCCTGGGACTCTATCTTCCGGGGGGGGAACATGAACCAATTTCGCGCAAGTGGCATACCAATAGGAGGAGTTTTACGCCCCATTTGAGGATTCGCGCTACATGAGCAGAAGGGCGTTGTGCGCGCTGCAATTAGGGGCGGTACGCGTGGTGTGCTGTTCGCGCCTCTACTCCTTGCTTCTAACTCATTGCCGCTGCATCGGGGCCGCTACTTTATACGCGGCACGCCGTGACAAGCCGACCGCGCCTCTTTACTAGCGTGAGCGAGAAGAATATTAAGTAACAGCCGTGATAGCTCAGTTGGGAGAGCGTCAGACTGAAGATCTGAAGGTCCCTGGTTCGATCCCTGGTCACGGCAAAATGGTTACATTTTTTCTCAACGCCAAAAAAAAAGAAGTCATTTTTTTTTTTTTTACCCTTCTTAGTGAACTGTACCAGTAAAAAGGGGCAACAGGAAAAAACATATCATTTTTAACTAGTACTTGGTAAAAGTTGCGTATTCTTCACATTTGGCCAATTCGCCCCCTTTTTTTTTTTTTTTTTTTGCCTATGCATTAGTGGGCTCCTTTCCAGTGATATATATACCCCCCCCACAGCTGAGACAGTTCCTGCCTCTTTTTTTGCGCCGCGCTGGTAAGGCGAATTGAGCCAATGGGGGGTGGGAGGATAAACGAATGGAATGAATGCGTTAAACTATGTTCGGATGTGTAAAAAAAAACAGAGAAAAAAAAAAACGCGTTCATTTGAGGGCTGTTAGGATAAGAAGTTATATGTACGCGTCGTGCTTGCACTCAATTCAGTGTCTCAAAATACGGCGCGCTTCACATTCCCCAGGTTGAGGGCAGCTAACAGGTAGCGTTCGAAGCCGAGGGCCAACCCCCCATGGGGCTTCGAACCAAAGCGAAACGAATTGATGTATTTTTTTAAAGTGGAGTCGCCGTCTATTAGCTTTTCACATTGCTTGAGATATTCAGACAGGGAAAAGTTGGCCCCCTCCGTCATGCATAATGCAGAGCAGACTTTCTTTCGTGGACTCTGCACCGATTCACAGGTGTTCATTATTTTGTAGAGGAGAATAGGTAAGTGGTTGATTCGCTGACTGCCGGAAATAATTTCTACTCCCTTGTAAACAAAGTCAAAGCTGTTCGTAAACCTAATGTCGTACAGGTTGTGTCCTGTGTAGTATGGTCTGAGGTGCCATGGGTACTGGTCAATTATGAACAAGTCCACGCCAAAATTTTTTTTTAAAAAGTGGTGTAGGAACTGTAGTTCTTCATTGGTCAAGTCGGGAGAGTGGAGGTACTTTTCCTTTAACTCTTTGCTTTGCGCCGATTCGGTTACATGTACTTCATACACGTCGTCTGCTTCCTGTACCCGTGGGTTCTTGCGTAGCAGGTTCAACAAAGAAAATTTACACTCCACCTGTCCATCATGGAAAGCAGTTGATGGCGTGTCGTTTGGGCCAAGTGACGCATTTACCTCCCTACCTCCCTCATATAAGCGGTTAAGAAAGAGCAGTAAGTTCTTGTAGAGCTCGTCTCGATTGAACCCGTTTAGGAAGGCGTAAACATTCTCATCGTGTGGGTCCCCTTCCCATGGGGATGATTTCCCATCAGTGCGGACACCTCCCTGGTGCACCCGGTACATGCCCTCCACCTTCTGAGTAAAATATACGTCATGCAACATATCGCCAGTGGGTGCTTCAAATGATATCCTTTTCTTCAATTCATCCTTTTCTTCATTAGTAAGAATTTTCACATCCCCTTGGGACATGTTACATGGCGCATGTGTCTTTTTTCTCTTCCCCCCTTCCTGTACTTCAAATGGTGAATAGTTAGAAGTATCCCTCAACGAGTTGGAGGCATGTTTGTCGAGTATATCTCTTGCCTCGCAAAAGGAGAGTACAAAAGGAGAGTCGGGAAATTTGCTGGGCTCAAAATCATGACCTCCAAAAAAAGAGCTAATTAAATTTAACTCCTCCGCAAATCTTTCAAGCATATACTCATTTAATCGCTTCAACATATTATACATGGGCATGACTATTTCATAGTAGTTGTGATAAAGGACTCGTTCCATGTCTAGCGAAAGGAACTCGTTCAGGTGCCTTGAGGTATGGAACTTTTCATTTCTGTATGAGTAGTTCATTTCATAGATTCGTTCAAAATCGGAGTTGATTAACATTTGCTTGTAAAATTGGGGGCTCTGGGCTAGTATGACTTTTCCCCCCTCAATTTTGTAGCACCTGGAGCCTCCTTCCGACCCGTTCAGTTGGAAACTGGTGCGGCCATGCATGGAACGGGAAGTGGTGCGCGAGGCATGATTTGCGTCATCGGGGGCGTGTTCGCCATTGCTACACGCAGAGTCACCTACATTCTTCTCCTCACTGCTGGCCGCTGCGTCATGGGCTCTTCCCCCTCCGAGGTCGACCATCTTGGACGTGAACACTTCTGTGTATCCATCCCGCCGAAGCATCTCCCTAAACCGTTGCGCAATGCGGCTCTTAATTTCAAACACGATGTGGTTCATGGGGTGCCTGTGGTGCAGGCTGGGGTGTTGCAGCTTCAGGATGACTTCGCTGGTGTTGAGCTTTGCGGGGCGCCGGGCAGTATCACCGAGTTTATCTCCCCCAAGGAATGCGTCACCACGGGCCATGTCATAACCGACCATGTCACCGCCGCGTAGGCCAGCACCTGCACGCGCCGCCCAGAACGCCCTGCCCTCGTTCACCATCACAGGCACATCATCAAACGCTTCCGAGATACACCGGATGCTGCTCACCACGACCTCTATGCATTTCTCATTCAGTATGCTTTCCACAAAGGGAACCCTACATCTACTTAAACCTCCATGTACCTTTACACGACCCACAATGTCCACAACACTTTCGTTTCGTATCTTTTTTATATAGGTAAAAAGATCATCTTCCCCTTCAGTGCTTCCTCCTTTTTTTTTTTCATACACACAGGTGAGATAAATTCCCCTCTCTTGTCTGAGGCGAAGCAAAATTCTTCTCGATTGCTTCACTTTTTGTTCCACTCTTCCTCTAATGAGAGTGTAGTTCTTTTCGACAATGGTCCTCCTTATGCTTTCCCCCCCAACGTGAGTAACTTCACTGGAGGGGCTACTACACGAGGAGAACTCCCCTCTGTGCTGTTCAATGTATTGAACAATCTGTTCATACGTCGAGTAGCAATTTTGGCGATTTGCAGTTCCATAACAAAAGGATAAGTCACCCACTTGTGCGAGGTGCAGTAGGGAGGGGGCATCTCCACTGTGATCACTTTCACTAGGTTGTTTTTTCTGCCCCTCCCCCTTTATCTTCAACATATAAAGGACAGAGCTGCGATTCTTCCACCCGGAAAGGCGACATGTACATATATTTTTCTTCCTCTTCCCATGCGAGAGTCCTCTGCTTGTCTCATCGCTGAACCGTGAGAAGCCTACTGGTGGTGAGACGTCACCTCCACAAAGGCTATTCAACTGGCTTGTCCTTTTTTTGTGTATACCACTTGGGGAAAGGCACTTGTTACTAAAACACTTGCTGGGTCTCCGCCCCACTGAACTGCTAACATAGGCCAGGGGTTCTCTCCTAGGGCCCCCTTGACTTAATTGTAGGTTATAGCTTCCTCTTTGCTTGTAGCAGAGGATGGACTTTTGCAGGTACGTCATTATGTGAATGTGCCACAGGAGGAGGAGCACCCCCTTTGCAGGTTTCATTTTTGCGCTTGCCCGCGTCACCCTCCGTCATCCGTTACTCTACCGCGCTACCCTTCTTCATCCCTTACTCTTCCACTTTACCCCTTTGCCATCTGTTACTCTGCCGCGTCACCCTTCCTCATCGATCACTCTGCCGCGTCACCTCTTTGCCGCTTCCACGTTGCACACCTCAGGGAAGAGTCAAAGAGGGAGCTCTACACGCTGTCGTCACTCCCTCCCATTTTTGTTTTCTCCATTTTAGGGTTGGTTTCGCTACCAAAATGGGATGAAGGAAAAAAAAAAAAAAAAAAAAAAAGAAACAAGCGTCGCAAGCACGTCGAACGCGAGAGCGATTTTTGAGTGCCAAGTGCGACGCAGAAAAAAAAAAAGTGCACTAAGTTCCGTACTGAGCAGTTCTGCCCGATTTGTGTACTCCCCTCTGTCGACCTAAATGAACACAAGTGTGAAACGAAATTGGGGACTTCACAAGAGGGTTTTTTTTTTTTTCACCTTGAAGTTTTGTGGTGACCTGGTCTACACGGAAAAGGGGATCACACTCACATAGGTGGTAAAATAATACCACCACCACCCTGTTCCTGTGCAGCACCTCCACTTCACGTTTGCAACAAAATTGAAAAAAAATTAAACAAAAAAAAAGTTACGATTAGCCAGTTCAGTCGTTACACAAATGAGGGGGCGGAAAATCATCATCAATGTTATGCAGTCAAATGTGATGAACACGAAAAAAAAAAAAAAAAACAACATCACAGACTGAATGAACTAACGGGGGGTGTGCGAAGGAAAGGATTAGGAGATACCGTGTCGTGATCATGTGGACGGGGTGGTGAGCTCTCCCTTAAGGGGGGGGGGGGGGGGAAACTCTTCTATTATAAAAAGGGGGACACCTTTAACTACAACATAAATTTATCACTACGCTGTTAACACCCATGCACAGTTAGCAGTTAGCCGCTCTTCCTGTCTCTCCCCCCCCTCAGTTGCTACCCCGTGGGAACGCTCCCGACCAGGTTGAGAAAGAGGAAGACCCAAAAGTCACGGTTGCTGACCATACGGTTGAGAAACTTCCTATAGGGGGCCCTGCAGGTGCTACGCAGGGTGCCCACATTATGTACACTCAATTTCGTGTTGAAGGGCGAAAAGAACAGAGCCCAAAAGGCGTTGTAGTTATTCTGCTGGATTAGCATATGTAGTCTCCTATGTATGTCCTTGTACAGGTGCCACACGTTTGCCGCAACCGATTTGTGCAGTTTGAGGGAGCCCTGACCAACTAGAACGAAGTGTGATTCATCTGCATCGTGTTGGTAGTCACCTCTATCATCCCCATCGCGGGAAGTACAAACTGGGTAGCCCCCCCCCCCTTGTTGCATAATCTGATCAAAAATGCTCCACACATGACGCACAATCGCCACATGGTTGCAGCTCCTCAAAAGGTATAGAAGCAAGTCGGAAAGGTCTAGCCAAATCATGTCATTCATGTACCCAGTGTCTATTTGAGAATCTTCTTCCCCAGTGGGGATATTTCGTGGTCCATAAAAAGTATCCCGTTTACATTTCTTATATTCCGAGGGGACCAGATTTTTTACATGCATTAAATTGTAATACAAATCTGGGTCAATTTTTTTTCTTATTTCGTTGGTGTCAAATAGGTAGGGTTCATAATGTGTTTTACTATTCCCTCTGCATTTAATTAAGAACTCCACATTTTCATTCAACAGGATACAAAAGAAGGTCACGTAGTTATGCCAAAAGTAATTCCTCAAATAGTCCAGCATATTCTTACACTGGTATTGAATTGCGTTATAAAAGAAAAGGCAATATTTCCCTTCAGCATAGTACAGCTTAAAATTATTAACATGGTCATTTTGTATAGAAGAAAATAAACTGATCTCCTTGTGAATCCTCTCCAAGGTAGCATTCCTCCTTTGGTGAAACGATGGTGGGTATGAACACCTGTACATGGTTTCGTGGTTCTCCTTAATATTTAAACATGCCTCTTTAAAATACAGCATGAAATTGTTTATGTGTACATTTATTGCTCTCATCATTTCTTGGAGGCTCATTTGTGTTACTTCATTTAGGAAGTTCTTTTGTAAGAACAGCTCGTATGGGTCACCCCCCATTGGGGACACTTCTTCCCCCTTCGGGGTGATCCCCTTCATCACGTAGTGCAAGTGGCTAAAGTACGACACAAACATGTTATACAGAAAAAGGGTCTCTTCACTGAATTCCCTATAGGCAGTCACCACTGGGTTGTACTCCCCCAAATCCTTCTTCCCTCCAGGAATGTTTAGTTCACCTTTCATTTGTGCCCCTCCATTCGTGTTTAATCGCGCCTTGTTCGACTGCTTCTTCAGGGGGTCATAGCCCAGCAATATTTTAACGTTGATGTTCCTTTTGTTTGTTTCCTGGTTGGCATTATTCGCAGGGTTCTGCTCTATTTCGGTCATTACTATAAAGTATCCCGCCGCCTTGTAGTTTTGCTTGATTTTGTCTGACATGCGGCTACTTACCGGCGGTTCGGCGTCTTGGACAGGGTTCGTGGAAGGCTCGCTCTGCGATGCGGGTTCTCCGGGGCGGCAACTCGGGTTGGCACTCGAATCGGCACGCGGGTAGCTGTTCACATAGCCGCTTCGCGCATCGCTTCGTGCATCGCTTCGTCCATCACTTCGTCCACCGCTTGGAACTTCCCTTGGACAGCTGCTTAAACCGCCGCTGTGCTCGGAGGAGGGGAGCCCCTCCGCTGGAGGCATCTCCTCGCCATGCAGATGGTACGCAGCGCCAGCGCCCGACACCTCCTCCCAGCCTTTCGCAACGCACCTGTACTGCTTGACCGCCTTCAACATGTTGGGTTGCCCCACACTCCTCACATACTCCTTCCTCCCAATTGGTTTAGCTCCACTTTGAAATCTCTTTTGACCCAAAAAGCGGACAATCGGACTTAAGTAGCCGTTGACATTTTTCCTTATTTTGTTCGCATTCATAATTGTGTAGTTCTCGTTGCACACGTGGGACAAGGTCCTTATCCTTACGCCGGTCATATACATGGGAGAGCCGCTTACATTGCACAGAGGGGGAATCCCAGGTACGACGCTGTTGCCACTGTGGTACATGGTTTGTGTGGGTTGGGTAGATAAATGTGGATAAGCTCATACCATTACAGGGTATATTTTTTTTTTCACCAACACGTTGGCATTCCTTTTGGAGGAACGAAATCAGTTCGCGCGAGTGCCATGTATTTTCGACAGTGAGTCAGCACAGCTAGTCACTTGTTCCTGCACATCGGCAGGACCAGTTGTGATCTGTTATTCCTTCCCAAACGTTTTGGTCCTAAAGGAGGTGTCATCACAAGGTGCTGTGCGCTGCCTTCTGCGCTGCCTCTGCGCGTGCGTGCTTAAAGGGTGAACTGGTGAGTACGCAAAAAAGAGGAGGTGGAATATGCCACACGGTGAGGTGTATAAGGAATACACTCGACAAGAGTTGCCAAACAGTTGCAAAACGAAGTAACCATTAGTCACTCCATCTTGTAACTATACAAACCATGCTTGTCAGTATGTATGCCATGGACTGACACATCATAAAAAAAGAAAAGGAGACGATCGAAATGAAAAAGTTGTATGAACAGAAAAAAAATAAAAAAAAATACAATGCAATGAAATCAAGTGTATACATTGCTATGTTCCCATTTTAGCGCAAAAATATAACCTTGCCGTTCATGTATTTATTTTTTTTTTTTTTTTTGTGCAAAAATAGCTAGCTAAAGCATTACGGGTTAACTTTTCCGTATGGGGAAAATTGGCGGTAGGAATTTACACGATTATTTTTGGTTTTATCATCATTTTACAAAAGGGAAAATATATCTGTACACTAAGCTTTGGGATGGGGGACGCTTAGCAAGAACAGGCGGAACAAAGAAAGGCATGCATTTTGCTCTCCTGGGATAACGTGGACGCACAAAGGCCGCTTTTATATATGACGAAAAGGAGACGCAAAAAAAGAAAGGGAAATATTTGGTCGTGTGATATGCCATTCACGTGTACCTGGGTACATTTCATCTTTTTCATCTGACCTCTAGTACCATTTCAAGCGTCTGGAATAGTGTCAACTGGTGTATCTTGTGCCGCGGCCTACATGATAAGCCACTCGATGGATACATATATAAGTGCACACTTGCCGGGGAGAATTACTGCTAACGTCTTTTCACAGCATGGCTACGAAGCACTACCCCCATGCTCGTGTCTTTATGTGGTATGTGCACAACTTGGGCTGCAACTTGCTAAGGGGATCCCTTCTTACAATAGCGCAACGGAATACATTCGAAGCAATTCCCATGTTCTGCCCAACGCAAATGTTCATATCTCCCCGTTTGAAAAAATTAAGAGGCAAAAATTAAGGCTGCCAAAATGTGTGCAACTTTTGGGGTGACCTCAGCACACGGGGAGGGCGGCTTCACCACTTTTTTAAAAAAAAAAAAACTGCATCACCTTCCAGTACGCCTTTAAACTGAGACACGGAAAGGAACAAAACAAACGACGTGTATGTTTCACTCCGTTCGATAGGACGTTTATGATCTGCTATGTAAACGGGGAGTGGGAACACACATGGATTATTGGTGTTATCAAACCAACTTGTTCAGCTAAATTTTGGAGGCTCCCCTTTTTTGTTCCCCCTTTTGTGTGCAAGTGGGGGAGGACATTCCTTACCAGGTTTATTTTTTTCTAAAAAAAAAAAAAAAAAAGGCGTCAATTTGGATGAGGGACCGGTAGTAATACTCTCTGACGGTTGGCAAAAGGAAAAACACCGCATCGTTCTGCCTTCCAATGGTCCTACGTAAATTTGCACAGGATGCACAGTTTACACGACGGGGAAGAGGATCCGTTACGCTTTTATGTCGTTCTTTTTTTTTTCCTTTTTGCCGTTGTTGTGCGTGTGTTGTTCGCTGCAAGTTGCCCACCTTGCCAAGTGTAAGAATATTTCGAATGGAGCACTAACACACTTTGAGCAGTATGTGATATTCGCACGTGGTGCATATTCGATGGGGGAAAGAGTGACGGATGCGAGGGGGCCGGGGGGGGCAAAACGAAGCTGCAATATCAGTGTGTGTTACCCTATGAAGAGGTGTTTATTTTCCCCAAAATGGGGTTCAAGGTGTTTTTTGTTTTTTTTTTTTTAATTGGCATAAATTTACCAGCGTAATTGTCACACAGGGTTTTTTTTTTTTTTTTTTTTTTTCAGCTCTTTTTTTTTTTGCTCCATTTTTTGCTCAGCCTTGACTAAACCAGCATGAGCAGATATAGCCAGATGGGGTGATGCGAAAGGGGGGGAGAACCAAAAACGGGTGATGTGATTACGGTGTGGCGATTTTGTTGAGAACAGGTCTTCCCCCTGTGAGAAGCTGCCTACGTGTGAACACGCTGAGGAAAGCAGAACTGTTCGACAGGCCTGGTAAAAGCAAGTGTTAACACGGGGGCGGGGAGGCACAGCGGTGAACTCCTGAGTAGACGCGCCACGGAGGAGTAAAATGGAGAGGGGAGAAGTGAAGCGGCGCAAGGGAGGTGATGACGATACAAATGAAGAACGGTTGGATCCACCGAATATGCGCCTCAATGTGATGAAGGACAAGTCATGGAACAGCGAAAGCATGTTTAATAGCGTCCTGTTCAGCAACCTATCGAAGGAACAAATTAAAATAGTACAGGTGCCCCTTAACAAGAATTTATGTATAATTGCCTGTCCAGGGTCAGGTAAAACGTCCACGCTGACTGCACGCATTATGAGAAGCATCATTGAAAAAAAAAAGTCTGTTGTTTGTATAACTTTCACAAATTATGCAGCAAACGACTTGAAAGAAAAAATTACAAAAAAGGTTAACTGCTTAATAGACCTATTCTCAGAAACAGATGTGAAGTGTAAACTCTTTACAGACAAAAACTCCAAGAAGAAATACGACACGGGTACCAAGATTCATAGCAAAACGAAACTGAAAGTTCTGCACACGATCATGTTCATAGGTACGATCCATTCCTTCTGTAGGTATCTCCTTGTCAAGTATAAAGGACCGTTCAAAATATTAACAGACTTTATCAGTTCAAATGTTATAAAATTAGCTTTTAATAATTTTTATGCTTGCTTTTTGAAAGGAAAATCTGCCCAAGGGGCGGGAGAAAATTTTTTCGCGTCAGGAAAAGATACAAAAGATGACCATAAAGGGTCATTTGATTTTATGAACTTTTTTAATATTTTAATGAAAAGCTTTAGTAAGAGGGATGCACAGCAGATAGAGGATGAGGCAGAGGGGCAGGCAGACGAAGATGGAGAAGGGGATGATGAAGATGGTGACCATTATTATAACTACCTTTACCACGTTCAACACGAGAACAACAGGAAGGACCACTTCGAACATGCTGATATACCAACCATGCTCAAAAAGAAACACATATTATTTTTGAAGAAAAAAATAAAGCTTTTCAAATATGTGGAGCTGTATCGGATGAAGATCGAAATGAACCGCGTGGAGGCAAGGTTCTACGCAGAGTACAAAAAGATATTGGACGGTGCCAAACATATTTACTACGACTTTGATGATCTGCTCATCGAGACGTACAGACTGATGAAGGAGGACGAGCGTGTCCGCGACAGAATTCTGGCCGAGTGGCACTACGTCTTTTGTGACGAGTTCCAGGACATCAATACGACCCAATTTAACATTTTGAGGTTTTTTGCCAATGAGACTTGTGGCAGGAGGGAGGAGGAAAGAGGGGCGCCACACAATGCAAACACTTCAAATGGAGCGAATCAGGAACCCCACCCCTACCGTGCCCACGAGTCGGATAGAAGCCTCACCGTGATTGGGGACGACGATCAATCCATTTACTCCTTCAGGGGAGCCCACATTAACGTCTTCGAAAAAATTATAAAAGAACAAAACTGCCTGCTATTCAAACTAGGTACTAATTTTAGAAGCACCAAAGAAATCGTTAGGGTTTCTTACAACCTCATCCTGCACAATGCTTGTTGCAGAATAGAAAAGGAGCTACGCACAAACAACGTGCAGGGAGAGAAGGTGAATTTCCATGCCTTAAAAACGAACAATGATCAAGTGTCCTTTATCCTTTGTCAAATCATTTTTTTAAAAAAAAAATACAGTTACAAG
Source organism: Plasmodium fragile (assembly GCF_000956335.1). Taxonomy (NCBI): domain Eukaryota; phylum Apicomplexa; class Aconoidasida; order Haemosporida; family Plasmodiidae; genus Plasmodium; species Plasmodium fragile. The sequence continues at coordinate 60,456 of NW_012192615.1, read as the reverse complement.
TTCGGCGATTTTGTTATCCTGTCTAGGACCAACAAGACGTTGAAGGAGACTCTCAAGTGCATTAACAGCGTGGATGTCAGGAGGAGGGCCGTTAAATTTTTTCATGAACTGGGTAAGGGGGCAAAAAGTGGGGCCAGTGGTGTGGTAAAAAGTGAGGAGAGTGATGGGGCGCTCGGGGGGGACCATCACTGGACAGACGTAACCCCAGATACATTCAAAATACCCATTAAAGAAATGAACAGAAAGAAATCCTTCTTCGGGGCGAAGGAAATCGTAGAGTTAATAACTGTGCTCAGATTCCTCCTCAACGTGGACGATGACATAATATTGAAGAAGGCCTTTAAGATTATAAAAAATGACAAGGCGGTGCAGGGAATATTGGACAAGCTAGAAAGCAGCGACTTGGGAGACACCTCACAAGAGGGAGAAGTATCCTCAAGCGCTGAAGGAGGAAATGGCCTCTCCCTTTTCAACCGTATTGAGAAAATCACCCGTTGGTACATCCTCTGGAAGAGAAATCAATTGAACACAGATGAGGTCCAGCACCTAGACGTATTCACAGAAGAGGAGATAAAAATAATATTAGACTTTTTTTTTTGTGTAAATTATTTTATAAAATTCGCTTCGCAACCTAAATCTGTGTACAGTCTGGTGATGGACATGTTCAGAAAAACGAATTTCGTCAATAGGATTCTTAAAAGGGTAAAGCGCAGACGGGAACCCGAGGTGATGCAAGGGGACAAGCAGAACGAGCGGCAGAAGAACGAGCGACATGAGGGGGAGGAAGAGCAGTCGCAGCAGCGGAAGAAGCGCGCCTTCAAAGAGTGTACTAGTGAGAGCGATACCAACCACCCCGAATTAGTGAACGAACTTAAAATCAAGCGCGATCTCCACACCTACTTCGGAATCAGTGATGAAGATCTGGAGGAACACGAATTACAAAATATTTTTATTCTGTTAGAGATGATTATGCAGTACACACCTAACCAAATAAATAAAAAATGCTCAGACTGTCTCATTTCCTTCCTGAATGATTTTAAAAATGACATACATGAGAAAATGTTAGTAGAGAAGGTCACCCTCACGACCATACATAAGTCGAAGGGGTTGGAGTGGAAGGTCGTCTTCATTGTAAATGCTATGGAAGGAGAAATTCCTCAGGCGGCGGAAAATAATAGGGACATAATTGAGGAGAGGAAAATTTTTTATGTTGGCATTACTAGAGCCAAGTTTTTCTTGTACCTGCTCTGCTTCTTGCAGAACAATCATACGGGGGAGAAGAACACCGTCTCGAGGTTCGTCAGTCAGATGGCCATTTGACTTCACCTTCAGTTGGGAAAACTGCCACGGAGTGTGTAGCGTGTAGCGTATATCACCTTTTTTCGTATGACTTGTTCATAATTTTTTTTCTTTCTTTTTTTTTTTTTTGTGTGTGTGTCAATACAAGGGAGGAAAGAAGGATGATATGACGCTTCGAATTAAGTCCTATCATTTAGCAAGGGTATGGCGGCGCGTTGGGTATCCCCGCGCGTGTGCGCAGGGGTGAAGAGAGCATCCGTCTTTTCGTACCCTGGAGCGGCGAAACGGAAATTACTGCGCCATGCTTCCATCCCATCTCCCAGGCATCTTTCCACGCGGGAGAAAGAGACATCAACTGTAGCGTCCCCCCATTTGTATAAGCGTCCATATATATTCCCACACGATGTAAAACAATTTTTTTTCCTTCCCAATTGTAACATCATTCCGCCTTCCTCTTCGCTGCGCCTGAAACGAGCCCAGACGGGGAAACCCCCCAAAATGTCTGTGCACTTCCGCGAGTTGTTTCCATCGAACAAGTACTACTGACGAGGGGTCTCTGGCAGACCTGTGTACATTTGCACTGTGTACACGCAACACTTTTGTGTACATGCCTTTTTTTTAATTCACGCACATGTCCAACTGAGCTGGTAGACTGCCCCAGTGGGAGATCCTCCACGATTGTTGTCCCGCTTCCACTCCCCTCAGGGTGATAAAATTTCGAACCGACTTTCGTAACACAATATATGATTTGTTCCTGCACAGAAAATGGGAGCTCACCACGCAGTAAGGGATGGCCGCCTTACCCCACGACATCGCTTCGTGTATCCCTCCTTGCTCGAACCCAAGGGCAATCCCAATTATCCCCTCCCACTCTTCCCTCCCCTAACAGCGAAACCGACTGGAACATGTGTTGGTCGGAGAAGGACTGGATAAACGAGGTGTACGACACGCTGTCCCTGAGGAACAATCAGTACGTCAACCACTTCAGGAACTACTACGAGGTGAGGCGGGTCTGTCCTACACCTACATGTGTTCGTGCCGCCAGCAGTTAGAGGCATGTGCTGCTGTGCTACTCCATTGTCTGCCCCTGAACACCGCGTACCAACCTACTGCATCTTTACTCTTCACGATTTTTCCCCTTGCACGGCCTTGTTCCTCCGAAGCTGACGCGGAAGGACCTGCTGGCGAAAAACATGAAGAAGCTGAAGAAGCAAAATGAGAAGATGAAAAATGAGGAAGAGCTAAAACTGATTGACATAACCCCAGTCACGTTCGTCCTTCCACTTGAGTACAAGCTGTTCCTCGAGGAATACAAGCGAAGGAGCAATCGCACGTGGATTATGAAGCCGATTGGAAAATCCCAGGGCAAGGGGATCTTCCTGTTTAAGAAAATATCGCAGATAAAAAGTTGGAGTGTCGGCCGGCAGAGGGAAAAGGTAGCAGAAGTGGGCCGGTCCCCCGAACGGGGAAGAGATGTGGACCGAAATAAAGCAGCGGAAGTGGGAAGAACCCCCGAACGGGGAAGAGATGCGGACCGAAATAAAGCAGCAGAAGTGGGACGAACCACCGATCTGGGAAAAGACGCTCACCGAAGCAAAGGAGTAGAAGTGGACAAGCCGCCAGAAGGAGACAAGGAGGCAGAGCGACCAGAGCAGTACATCGTGCAAGAGTACATCCCGAACCCTCTCCTCATCGGCGGGAAAAAATTTGACATTCGCCTGTACGTCCTCATCGTGTCCTACTCCCCCTTGACCATATACCTCTACAGAAGTGGCTTCGCAAGATTTTCACACACATATTTTAAAAACGAAAAAAATAACATGACGGACATTACAATGCACTTAACTAATGTCTCCATACAAAAAAATGCACAGGGATACGACGACAATGTGGGAGGCAAATGGTTTATAAGAGAATTGTTTCTCTACATGATCAGTCGTTATGGTTGTGCTAGAATAATGAAATTAATTAGCGACATTGAAAATTGTATTATTCAGTCCTTCTTAGCAGTTCACAAAATTATAATAAACGACAAACACTGTTTTGAGCTATATGGATTCGACATTCTAATTGATAATAATTTAAAACCATGGCTCATTGAGGTCAACTCCTCTCCTTCACTCTCGGCCAACACCAAGGAAGACTACACACTTAAGTTTAATATGCTAGATGAGCTCATGTCTTTAATGAACTTGGAAATGTACAATTTACCCGAGACTGACCGAGTTGGAGATTTTGACTGCATCTACAGGAAGGGCAACCGGGTTGTCCTTTCCCATCCCTACAACTTTTTTTCTCACTTGGGTAGGACACCGGCAACGTGCATAAGTAGCGGCCGCGGGAGTGGCGGTAGTGGCGGCAGTGACAGCGGCCAACGCGACGATGTAGCGGGAGTGGCGGCACTTGTGACACCCGAGCGTCCCCTCACCCACTCCGTCCCTTTCATCCCTTTTTCAGGGGCGCAGCTCTCCGGAACGGAAAATTTGAAGCAAATGGCAAAGGACATCAAACGGGGCATGGACGCACAAGGGGGCCCAGAAAAAGGAGGCACAACATGAAACAAAAAAAAAATGGAGACAAATGTACACGTGTGTCGCCTTGTAGTGGTGTAGCGGCGTAGTGCCGTAGTGGTGTACACGTGTGGTAGCAGGACACAGCGCTGAGCTACTCCACAGGGCCCTTCTTTTCGCTCAGGCCATGCAGGCGCCGGTCGAGGCTCCTGTGGTACTCCCTTGACAACCTCTTAAAATTGTTATTCTCGGCCAGGTCCTTTGCGAAGAAAAGGGTTCTCTCCTTCAGCAGGCGCATCTGCAGTGGGGGGGCAACAGCAAACAAGGGCATGTGTGTGTGTGTGTATACACGTGCACATGTGTTTGTAATTGGGTCACTGCTAAACTTGGTATGCACGCTACGCGAGGAATTCGCACAAAGGACGCGCCGATGCGCCCAGACTAACCTTCCTCGATATGTCCCTCCGCAGGGTGTACGGGATAAGGGGAGAGGTATTCTTCTCCGGGGAGACCCCTCCCTCGTTGTTAGGAACGAACACCGAGTTAGTCCTGCCCCAGTAATAATCGTACAGAGTAAAACCAATAAAAGATGCGGGGAGAACGGATCCCCCAAGTGCTAACACCTTGAATGCTCTGTACCTACTCCTCAGTGAATCGGGGCGAGTAATTTGATAATGCAGGTCAGCATACTTATGAATGAGCAACTGGTTTATGCACTTTATGCTTTTAAAAGCCCACAGGGTGGTCAACAAGACAGACAAGTGAATTAACTTGGGTTCGTATAACAGGGTCATGGAAGAGTAAAATCTTTTCCCCAGGTCAATAAATGGAGACACGTATTGCTTCAGGGGTGGTTGCTTCGCTTCGCTGAGGGAACCTCTTCCGGATGGAGCCTCCAACGAGGCCTCCTCCACATGCTCTTCATTTTCATTAACTACTATAAACCTTTGCTTGTACTCATTTTGTATGCTTCTGTTAAATTGGTCATCCTCCAGTTGTTCTTTTAAGTAAAAATCTCCTCTCTCCATTTTTTATGCTTCAGATGTTTCTGCTTGACGCGGTGGGGTATGGAGGGTATACACACGTTCGCTTTCCCCTGCATGTGCCTTTGCGTTTGCCTGCCCGACACCATGGGGCACCCCCCCTAAACTACCTCACACCGTGTAGCATCACTTCTTACCCTCTGGCGACGCACAGTTCAGCTGTCCCTTGTGAGGAAGTAGCTGTGAAGGGTACCTACCCTATTTAGTATAAATGGGGGGCTCCGTGTTTTATATCTTTTGCAAATGGGTTGACGAGCTTTTGTAGAGTTCTGGGTTGGGTAGGTGGCCTACTGGGGGTCACTTCACAAAGGGAGAGTCAAGTCGGCTTGGAGAGTGGCCAACTGTTATAAACGGGGGAAAGAAAAACAAGTGGGTGAAGAAAGCGAAGCAGGCTCTGAGCAATTTCCCTTCCCAATTGGGCACATAAAATGTAACATGTTAAGGTTTGCAGAGCGACATGCGAATGGTGCGCACATAGGATGGAGGGATGCATACCGCCATATGTATAACGGGGTCGTTCGCAACTTTGCGTGCAGGTACTGCCCCTACCGCTTCATCACTTCATCGCTTCATGGCTCTATTGCTTCCTTTTTTTTTTTTTTTTTTTTTTTTTCAACTTCGCGTACACAAATGTTTGTTGCTCCTCCCTTCGTCTGCGTTAAGACCTAAACGAAGCGCAATCTTGCTTTAACGGAAACAAAAAAAAAAAAAAAAAAAAAACACACACTAGGGTGAAGTAGCAAAAAGGGAAACAACACCAAGTGAAGAAGCACAAAGTGAAGCAAACTCGTTCTACGCGCTTACGCAAGAATGCCTATCTGTGCATACCACTACGTGCGTATTATACAAACAGCATGCACGTTTTTTTTTTTTTTGTAGCTTAAAAAGCTGCTCATCCAGCCCCCCTTTTCACCCACATAAGAGAAACCCCCTGGAGTGATAATTTGCAAAGCTGAGGCTCGGCGAAGAAGCACTCGTCGGCGGAAGGATGTGTTACGCAAACCACTCAGTTGTGTTCGCGGTGAACAGGCAAAGCGGTGAAGGGGAGCACAAGCATACCTGTGGGTGTATTACTCCACACCTCATTGGCCGATGTGCATTCGCGTGTGAACCGCTGCATATCCATTTGTGTATAAGCACACGTGTTGGGGAGAAAAGCATAGTCCGCGTCAGGACCGCAGAGTGGGGGGCTGCTTCCCGTTGAAGGTGTAGAGTACAATATCGCCGTTCCATTTTCAGTTAACCAACCCTGCAAATTAGTGCAAAAAAAAAAAAAAAAAAAAAAAAAAAAAAATGAATGAACACAGGTCAAGGGACTACGACTACCTGTACAAAATAATACTCATTGGAGACAGTGGTGTGGGGAAGTCATGTATCCTATTACGTTTTTCAGATGATCATTTCACAGAAAGCTACATAACCACCATAGGAGTGGACTTTCGTTTTAGAAGAATTAAAGTTGGTGACAAAATGGTAAAACTACAAATATGGGATACGGCTGGACAAGAGCGATTCAGAACCATCACGTCGGCCTATTATAGAGGAGCCGATGGAATAATAATTATATATGACACGACTGATCGCAACTCCTTCCTTCATATTAAAGAATGGATCAACGAAATAAATAAATACACAACTGAGGAGACTTGTAAGTTACTGGTAGGAAATAAATCTGACTGCAAAGACGAAATGGAAATTTCTACCACCGAAGGAGAAAACAAAGCTAAGGAGTTGGGGATTCCCTTCATTGAAACCTCTGCTAAAGATGCTACCAATGTTGAGTTAGCCTTCACCATGATAACTGAGGAACTGATTAAAAAGAAGAAGAAGAAAAGCGTGCCCTCGCTGGGCGCCTCGCAGTCCAAGGTGAAGTTGTCTTCGGAGGACCACGGCCCCGGCGCGCTCTGCTCCTGTTGAGGTGGCGAAGCGGCCAAGCGATGGCGCGGCGAACGGAGCCGTATCTACTACGCCACTGCGCAAGTTCGCACGGGCGAAGAGCAACCATTCCTAGTAATAGTAAATCCCACCCCCCTTAATTGATATAAAGCTAATTTTTTTTTTTTTTTTTTTTCCCCTTTAAATGTGTTCACTTCCCCTTCTCTCTGCGCCCATTTGAGGAGGCCTCCATAAGCATATTATAAAAATATACTAAAGGAAAAGGGAGCGTCATTGCAGGGTAGAGAGTGGCCTGCATGCATAAAAGTTTACATGCAAATAATTGTACACACAAGTGTTGTGTAAATTTATGCACACACATGTACGGTGTATTTTTTTTTTTTTTTTTTTTTTTTTTTTTTTTTTTTGTAAACGCGGATCCAGAGGATAGCTATTGTTTTTCCCTTTAACACATATTTGTGAATGTGAAGTTGATTTGCGTGGGGGGGTCACACTCCTCACATGTGCATTCTCCCCCCCCCCCCCCCCCTCAACGCGTTCGTCTTACAGGCGGTGATTAAAATGCTACGCAGCCGAAGTTACGGGCTCCCCGCAAAGTTGCCTCTCGCGTGTGTGCACATGCGCGCGTGTAGCGACCTGTTCTGGGTGACACGAAAAACGGGCATGTAATGTAAGTATACACTCCAGGTGTGGGGGAAAAAAAAAAAAAAGGAAAAAATTGTAACGGCGTCCTAACACAAGTGGGAAATTAAAAATGGAAACGTGTCGGGGATTGCGCATGATGATATACTTTATCCCCCCCCCAATTCTCGTCGCCAGACCCCCCCCTAGGCTATGCAAAGCTGAAGGTGACCTCATACGCCCGATTATTCGCGTAGCACTTGCAGTGGAAGGAGTTGTTATACTTGGCCCGGTTGGCGTTATAAAGGTCGACGAACTGAGGGGTCAAGACGAGAAGGGACTCCTCGAAGACTTCCCCTCCTGAGGAAGACATGTGTACATAAGTCTTTGGGTATATGGTGAGGAATCCCTTGCTGTCCTTGAGGTGATCCCTAATGAAGACCTTTTTCTTTTTATCGTATATTTCATTGAAGCAGGTATTTTTGTTCTTCTTGTTAACTGGACAAATGAGACCAAGGGTGATTTGTTGACCTGTTTCCGTCTCCACTCCCATGTTAACTGTGACGCTGACTTTGTTCCCCTTCACTTCTACCTTATCACAATTATTTTCAACTCCCCCATAAGCACAAATTTTATCTGTCCTGGAAAAGTCGACACCTAAAATGTGTTCCTCTACACCCCCTGCATGAAATGTGACATTTTTATTCTGCGTTTTCTGTGAACCATTCTTACTTAAGAAAAGCATATGTGTAGTCGATTGTGAGGAAATAAAAGAAGGAAGCTTAAAGATATAATAATAATCATCGACCTTAATATATCTTGTGTTAGGAGGGAAGGAAACTGTATTGAGTTTCATATGAGATTTCGCATCTGGTAGTTTAAAGTATATAATATTATTAGGGTACAAATTTACCACAGATTGATTCACATCTGTATTGTCTAATATGAAATTACGTTTAAAGTTTATATGAAGGGACAGGTAAAAGTCTTCTCCTAAGTAGCAGTCCAATTTCATATCTTTAAAAAAATATTTCTCGAGGTCTTTTTTTATATACAAGGTATATAGCTTAAAATTGCTGTACTCATACACGCTTTCAATTTTATGTACTATATTTACAGGCTCTAACATATTGTCATATTTCAAGTAAAAGCATTTTCTTATGTCTTGCCTAACCCCATTGTATATACTCACTGTGAAGAATCTGTCCTGTCCTTCAATTGTTAAATCCTCGTAGTTCACGTCGCAGTAGTAGTTATTGCCTCGCTTCACAAATCCTGCATTCATATAATCCCTCTTTATATACATAAGCGTACAATACTTTACCGTTCCCTTGTGTGATAAAATATATGTGTAAGTTTCCTTCTCATTAGCATAGTTGTAAATTAACCTTTGGCTGTCCAGCTGAAACAATTTCCCTCTGTGGTATTCTGCCCCAATACTCTTTGGCACCTCTAGCGGCATCAGGTACGTGTTGTTATACATATAGTACAGAGTGCATGGGGGAGCCTTGCCATCAGATACAGGAGACACATAGTAACCCCTCACCTTCGCGATGTCCCATATGTAACTCTGCTCTCTTACCAGGTTAACGTCTTGGCACTCAAAGTCGTGGTCCTTTTTGTATGAACACTTGAAGTACTTGGTCAGAGATACCTTAGACGCCAAGTACTGGAAGCCGATTTCATTTCCGCTGATCTTCGGCACCAGGCTTTCGTACGTCGTGTGCTTGTCCATGTTCGGGTGGTAAAAATGAAGCTTTTTCCTGAGGGGAAGAAGTGGCAAGGTTAGAAGTGATGACGTTATAAATGGACTTGGTGATGTTATAAATGACTTGGTTGAGGTGACCCTGCGGGCTGCGAACGGGAAGAGCACTTCGTCCCCTCCCCCAACTCGCAACCGCTGCGTCCTGTGCTTACCCCCAGGTGAACCCCCCATCAGTGCTCGCGTGGCAAATCACCAACAGTCCCACGTTCGGCTTCGCGTTGCGCTTGTTGTTGATCCCGCAAATGAGCAAGTGACCCACGCCGAACAGGTCAAAAGAGGGCAGCGCATAATCATTGAAGGAAGAAGGCTCAAACATACGTAAATCGATTTGTATCTTATCTGTTTGTAACGTTTTTAAATCATCAGTGATACTTCTAAAGCATTCATAAGGGGGATTAGACAGACTCTTATTAAAGCAAAAGACCACAACTAGCTGTTCGTCAGTTGTAAAGCTGTAAAAATATCTCAGCAACTTTGTAGTATAGCTGTTGATGGCTTTGCTTTGCATTTTCCATTTCTTGTCTTCCCCATAGGAGCTAATCACGATGTTGTACTTATTCACCACGCTGTATGGTACCTTGTCCAGGCACACCTGCACAACCTCTCCTTTGAAATTAACAAAGTGCTCGAGGTAACATTGTTTCATGTTCGTGTCCTTTGAGATTAACTCATTTTCGACGTTGAAGTAGAACCCCCGAACTCCCCTGCATGCTATGGACACCCATAGGAGGAGACCGAGCAGTGAGCCCAGCGCGGTCATTTTGCTTGCGGGGGGGGGTCTATATACTGTGTATGGGGGTATATTCGTGTGTGCGTGTAACTTCGCCCTTTTCGTGACTGCGATTTATGGGGTTGTATACACGTGGGGGTCGGTACCTGTGTCTCTCGACTGCGCTACTATCTGCTGTTACGCGTTTCTGTCTGCCCCTACGCGTGCACCTTAAACGGGCCGGCAAGACGTGTCATTATTTTTATTGCCCCCCTCTCTTTCGCTTCAATCCCTTCCGTCCTATTTCCCACTGGAGGTTATTCCTCAGGGGTACCACCTTGGTGGGGAAAAAAAAAAAAAAAAAAAAATGCACAACGCAAAGAAAAAAAAAAAAGGAAACCCGTATCTGGAAGGATAAAATACGAGAGTCAACGGAGAGAGAAGCGCAAGTCATGCGTACTCTTGCGTAGAGGGACCATATTCTTCCTTATGCGTCTTTCAATAAAAAAAAAAAAATAAATAAAAATAAAAACATAAATAAAAAATAATAAAACGAAATGGAATGAAGTAAGCGACACATTGCGATGTCGTGTGTACACAGGCAGACGCAGCCCGAGTGACCCCAACTCAATCGTGTCAACCCAGTTAAGACCGCCAATTTTAGGTAAACCTCAATCAGATGGATCGAATGAAACAAAAAAAAAGCTCACCTGTATATGCATGTCCCGGTTGGTGGGCTTTGGAAGGATGACGCGGTAGGTGTACATACAGGCCAGCACTAGGAAAAAGCAGTGGAGGTTAAAAACAAAAAAAAAAAAGGCTCCACACGGGGGCACTTGCCCCTACAGGGGAAATTTACTTTTACATATTACACTGCATGTACGTACTCCTATGTGAATGTTGAGTTGGTGTAATGTAAGAGGTCCGCTTCAAGATGATCAACCTCTTGTCCTCCACCTGACCATTTCCCTCTTCAAACCCCCTTTTTACCTGACAAGTCAGGTGATTTTTTTTCCTCCTCATCAATCCTACTCGGTACATACCCAAGCAAACGATGACACAGTTAACGTTGAAGAGAATCCTTACAAAAAAAAGAAAAAGAAAGAAAGAAAAGAAAAGTGACGCATTTGTCCGATACGTACTGGCACGGACGCATTTGTCGCGCTGTTGATCAAACAAACTGGCTCCGTGTGGACACCTCCTCGCCGCCACTTCTTGTTAATGCTGACTGGGTGAGGCAACGCAAAAACAAGTTGTTACTTTATCCACATGCATGCCCGTATATGAGAAGTGACATGCAGGAGGCTGCTCCCACCTCCCATCACATGTAGGGTTATGCTAATATTTTCACGCTGGACCTCTTCAAGGGGGGTGTCTAATTTGTAGTCTGTCCCAACGGAAGGGGCCCTTCGTTCCTGGCACTTGACAGGTCGGCCGCGCCTGCCTGGTGTGCCCCATCTGCCCCGTCTCCGGGTGTGTCTATTGCGTCCACCTCTATTACATGGATTGCCTCATCCCAACGCCGCAAAGGCACAGGGGCGGCAATTATATTCGCGTCTCCTTCCGATGATCACAGTGTTAACCTCCCACCTGTGTGGGGTCCCCTCCCAGACGGATTTAGACTGGGCAACGTCGCCCCATTCCCCCCTGACCGGATGGTCACATGGGGTTACCTCCCCACCTCTGCACTGCTTTCCATAGCCACAGGGTACGTTGAAGCGTTCCCTTTTTTCTTGTTGTAAAAAAAAAAAAAAAAAAAAATATCACCGGAGTCTCACCTTGTGGTGTAGCCAATTGGTCAGGTCACAAAGTGGGCAGTGTGCTGGGATAAATCAGGACGCCGGTTAGCGTTCGTTAAGCTTAGCCAAGTTTGGTCACCTTGGGCTTACTTCAACTTATTCAGCTTATTCACCGTCGGTCGCGCGGGTGAGAAGCAAACAGGGGAGGAGTTGCAAAAGTGCGGAGCCGCGCCTCTTCGTTTCAATTCGCAGGGCTGTTTTTTTTTTTTTTTTTTTTGCTCTCTTTTTGCCCTCTCGCATTATTCACCCCCGTTGCTCAGTCGAGTGTGCACAGTGGAGTGTGTCATACTCCCCCGGGGGGCAATGCTGATCAAAACGAAACAAGTTAAACTGCGCGAAAGGTTACCCCAAACGATTCACACATTCTTTTTTTTTTTTCCCCTGCGACAATTACTGTTTCACAGTATGGAACTGCAATTTTGAATAATTTTTTTTCCCCCTCCCCCCGTGTTCACCTTCTCCGTCAGCCTCTTTCCTGTTCCTGTTGTATATGCTTGCTTACACTATTAAAAATTTTTTTTTTTTTTTTTTTTCCCTTTTAAATTGATACCTAGCCGGTGTGTTTGAAATGAGAAGGGGTAAAATCCCCAATCTGGTGTGCAAGTGGAAAAGCCCTTTTTTTTCAAATTGATTAGCCAAAAGGGGAGCAAACACAAAAGGCATATACACGGAGAGAAGAGTATCTCTCACGATGATGAGCCATACTGCCTGCACATTTTTAACAGAACAGTATTTCTCTTTACCAAGAGGCACCTTCTTCACCCCCTTTGCATGTATATGTGTGTTTTGTGTGTATAATTGCCGTCACATTTGAGAGGAGTTTTTTTTCCCGTTTTGCATGATATAGCATCCGTCAGACACAGAACGAAGTGATGTACGAGTTAGCTCGATAATTTGTTACCCACACGAGTGAGCACGTGCATGTTCAGGCACTAGGAGGAGTTTACACCCTGTGATGTTAAAGTGAAAAAAGACCCTTCTGAGGAAAGCGGCGTAAATCTAATCATTCTACACGGAAGGAAAAACAAAAATGAATCAACCAGCGGGTATTATTAACGAGCAAGGGAAAGACACCCTACTGGTGAGCGAACGGAACAATGAACCCAAAGTGCATAGTGAAGGACGTGAAGCAGACCCCCATGGTGAGACGCACGAAAAGAAACACCCCCTCCAGAAAGAAGTGGCAACATATAATATAACAATCGGGGAAGAGGATAAGGAAGAGAAAAAAAAAAAAAAAAAAAAAAAAAAAAAAAAAAAAAAAA
>NW_012192615.1:29312-45051 GCF_000956335.1 Plasmodium fragile | reverse complement strand
AAAAAAAAAAAAAAAAAAAAAAAAAAAAAAAAAAAAAAAAAAACAGAACATGTGATTAACGAGAACCGAAAAAGTGACATCAATGAAGAAAAGACAAACACACAGAGTTCAAAATTAAATCAACCTGAGGAACAAGACAAAAAAAAAACAAATCTGCATGAAGGGACGTCTGTGAAAAAAGAACCCAGTGATGACCTGCTGTGGATATCAGGAGAAGAACGTGCGTCTAACATGGGCACGTACAAAGCGGAAACGTCAAACAGGGAGGAAGGATGCAAGCCAGAAAAATTGACCAAACTGATGCACGAACTGGGGGGCAAAAAGGCAGAAGCGAGAGGCACGAGTGATTTAGCGACAGGAAAGGACAGCGCGGTAGGAAGCAAAAAGGAGTTTATGGAGAGAGGGAATGCCTCGGAGGTGACCCCTAAGGGATTAGCGAGAAGCCGCGGCGTTCCCCAAAATAGCCCAGCGGGCTTCTCGCCCAATTCTGCGCCAAGGTCGACACCAAAATTGGCCTCAAAATTGGCCGCAAATTTGACGCCCAAATTGACCTCAAAATTGGCGCCCAAATTGGGCTCACAATTGACGCCCACTGCCGCGCCCATTGTTGCACCGCGAAATGGCCCCGCGTGGAACCGCGGCAAGTTCGCCTCTCTAAGGAAGGTGTCCCCATGGACGCTCCACGGACACAAAAGCAAAACGAACCTCCCATCAGTGCATCCGAAGGGGAGTGAAGAAAAACGAAAAAGAAACCCATATGAGACATCACGGGAAAAAAAAATGACAATTTTGGCCAAGAGGATCCGGTGCTTGACCTCCTTCGAAAGTGGTACTGAGAGCAGCGGAGGGGCAGATGCCGCCAATCCGAAGGGTTGTGCCAGTGACGGTGGAGGAAATGTAGTAGAACCGAGGTGTAGCATCAAAGAAGAGGGAACAGATGCTATCGATGCCATTTCTAGCCCTACGAACCAAGTGCACGAGCAGCAGGACACTCTACTTCTTCTTCTGACGAGGGACTTCCGTGTGAATGACAACTGGGCATTGACATACGCACAGGAGATGGCCAAAAAGAAGGGGTACACCCTCATCGCATGCACATGTCTGAATAGGAAAGAAAAAGTAACGAACCGATTTATTTACACAAAGTTGAAAGTCTTAAAAAACCTAGAGAATGCACTGAAGCAAATTAACATCCCCTTTTACATTTTACCTTTGTACATGATTGACGAATTTAGTGAGTTCATAAAAACACATCACGTAAAAGTAATCACGTGTGACCTGCATGTGTTGCACGATGAGAAAGCATTCATTAAATCGCTAACTCATTTGTGTAACAAGAGGAAGGTTAAAATGGTCCAAGTGGATTCACACAATGTTGTCCCCATGTGGGTCACTTCCAAGGTCGAGGAATGCTCAGTGAGGACCATCAAGCCAAAGATACAGGCCCTCCTACCAACCTTCCTAATTGAGTATGTGTCGGTAGAACCTTTTGAGCAAAATTTGAAATTCCCTGACCCATTCGACGTGGACGAGGTGGTCAGCAAGCTCACCGTGTCTAACACTTGTGCAGTGGTCCCCAATTTTGTCCTCACCGAAAACAAGGCGCAGGAATTGCTGAGCGATTTTTGCACCAAGGCCCTGGACAAGTACAACGTCAAGAGGAACGACCCGAACAGCGACGCCGGCAGCGTGCTGCTGCTGTACATAAACTTGGGGGTCCTATCTGCCCAGAGGTATGGGAGAGCGGCGTGCACGCGGCCAGGCGGCGTGAAGGCGACCAGCCGGCGGACAATGTGCCCGCTAGCGGGTACTGTGTAGCCTGTTCGACTTCTTCCTTATCACCCGTTTCACGTTTCACGCTTTACCTTTTACGTTTCCCCGCAGGTGCGTGCTGGAGGTGCACAAGCACGCGTACAACAACCCGTCCATACACGCTGTGAGCGGGAAGGAGTCCTTCAGCGACGACTTCATCATGCGCAAGGAGTTAGCGGACAACTACTGCTACTATAACAGAAACTATAACAACTTCGAAGGCGGCAGGGAATGGGCCAAGGAAAGTCTGAAAAAACACGACGCAGACAAGAGGGAATATTTATACGATTATGAAGACTTTAAAAATGCGAACACACATAATGAGATGTGGAATTGTTGCCAACTACAACTGATCAATGAAGGGGTCATGCATGAGTTTTTAAAAGTTTTTTGGGCCAAGAAAATTCTGAACTGGTCAGCCAACTCGCAGACTGCTCTGAAATATGCCATACAATTAAATGAAGAATTGTCCATTGATGGCAAGACCCCCAGTGGGTATGCTTCTATCATGTGGTCTATCATGGGAGTTCATGATCAGAGTTGGAACGAGAGAAATGTGTTTGGCAAAATTCGATTTATAAATAGTAACGGGTGTAAACGTAATTTCGATATGAACATGTTCGTGTTAAAATATCCCAAGGGAAAGGAAAACGCTTCAATTGTGAAGAAAATTCCGACCATTACTTTTGCTAGTTATTTGAAGAAGCGGAAAAATGGCCCCGCGACTCCACTTCAGGAACCCACACGCAAGATGCATATCAAGGGGCCCGTTCGATGATCTGCGGGAAAAACTACGCTGCCCCCAATACACATTTAACAAAAGAAATGCGTACAGGTAAGTCAGTCAAACATGCTCAGCACCTCTGCACATATATGACCAAGCGGCTGCTACATTTAACATGCAGAAGTTTTCCGAACGCAGTGGGACATGACCGACCAACGAAGAAAAAACAAATAGGTGACAACTACTCGGCAGGTGTAGCGGCAGCAAGGAGCACTAGGGTGGTCGCGTCATTGAGCTGCCCTGTCCCATTCCGCTTCGAGCGTCGCACTCCGCACGCTGCGTCATTTTCGCGTGGGAAAATTACAACTTAGCCACAATTTTCTACAGGAATTTAATTTTAAAAAAAAAAAAAAAAAAGGAGGGCCATACAGGCGCGGGGATTATACACATATACAGTACGCATGTGTATGTACATATCTGCGGAGGGGATACAAAAAAAAAAAAAAAAAAAAAGGAAAACTGCTCGAATGGTGAAGAAATGGGACAAAGAAACAAAACCACACTGATGGAGATGCAGATCATTATTGCGACCGCGATCACGACAGCGATAGCAATAGAATAGTAAGCTTGGGGGGGAGGAGGAAACGTTGGTGTGCACACTGGCATTTATATTAACGCACATGCAGCTGCGCATGTGCCCAAACTCGCGCACGATCAGTGCTGCTTCAAACTCTGCAACAACACGTCCCTGGCAATTTCTGCCTTCTTCTGAATGTAAGCTGAGCCATTGTACGGCCCGCTCTTCTCATTCAACTTGCTCAATATCATGTGTCTATTGTGAATCTCCTCCCGCAGGGTATTCAATTCTTCCTTGGTTAATTTTTTATAAACCTTGCTCTTATCCACGCTCAGGATGTTCAGCGCCTCCTCCACGTTCATGCACGTGCTGTACTTTTCCTTAATGAAGTGCGTGTTCCTGTTCTTTATGATTTCTTTGTATGCCTGTTGGGGGTTACAAATGGCAAAAAAGGGGGCAATAAGAGGGCAATAAATTGGGCGGCGAAAACTCAAACGCGGAGTGCACACATGCAGTCGTAACAAATGTTCCACGGGTGCCCACATGGTTCAGTGAGCTATGGAGTCCTCCCCCGCACTTGCGTCCGTCTTACCTGTATGAAGGCCTTGCCCAAAGCAGTGGACGTTATGATGAGGAACTGAAAAACAAACTGGCTAAGGGGCCTAAACGGTAACATTTTTTAACACCCCCGTTTATTAAAAAAAAAAAAAGAAAAAAAGGAAATGGTTCCACGTGGGCGGGAAAACTGGGCAAACGGGGCAAAGGGAGCAAATACCGTAGAACGATGTGTGCGTTCCCCCACTATCCCGTTATGAAAGAAAAAAAACGCAAATGTATCCTGTTAAACTTGTTGCTGCTACACCCACTTTCCATCATTAAAAACGTTTGCTCTGAGGACAAAAGTCTGACAGCGAGGGGGGCCGTATAAAATGAGTAGCTCTTCAGTTCAAATTGCACGAGCTATATTTAAATGTAGGATTTTGCGTGTTGGAGATTTCTGTTTATTTATTCTTCGTGGGTCTTTTTTTTTTTTTTTGTTGTTGTTTCTCTTCAGCTCTAAAATCGGTGGAGTTTCGTGTAGCGCGCTTGGGATCGCTGATGAGTGGTTCCTGCCTTTTTTTCTCCACTACGTATTCTCCTTTGTCGATAATTTTTTAAAGTGGCAGATCGGTTTGCGTGCCACGTCAACCGTTAAGCAGCTAGCCAATTTGAAGTCAACCAATTTAAGTACGAACCAACTGCGCAACTCGCTTCAAACTCCCACCCTCGAGCGTTCCCTCAATTTCGTGTTTTGCGCTTCCCTTGGACATTCACTTTGGCTTCATTTTCCCAGCTGTTTCCCGTTGCCTTCCCGCTGTTATGCTGTGACTGTAGTGGTAACTCTGCTGGGTTGTTTCGTTGCGTTGTTGCTCCGTTGCTCGGTCGCTCATCGCTTTTACGATAGCTTATCCAATAACTGTATGCTCTATCCCAAATTTATAAACTTCAACCACGTGGACCTACAATGTTTTTTATTTTAACTCCTTTAATGCGAACAAACGCCGTGTGACCTTTTTTATGGAATTTTTTTTTTTTTTTTCTGTATGAACGGCAAGGTAAAAAAAGGAAAAAAAAAAGGAAAAAAAAAAGGAAAAAAAAAAAAAAAAAAAAAAAAAAAAAAAAAAAAATCACCGCTGTTTTGTGCTGTAATGTAGCGTAAAGCCACTGGGCCAAATTGTAACTGCATACATAGAGTTTTATTAGTCCTTTTTTTTTTTTTTTTCGGAGTTTGACAACAATGTGTTGTAGTTTCTTTTGCTCCTTTTTTAAGTGCCCGTGCCGCGTTCCCTGTTGTTGTTGTTCCACCTGTTCGTGAGTCTTGGCATGGCTTGATTTTTTTTTTTTTTTTTTTTTCCCACCCACGTGAGCATCTCTCTCGTGCCGATGGAACACCGACGTTGTTAAAATGATAAGGAAGGCCACACAGTCCCTCTTCAAGGAAGACGCACGTACGTGGAGATTAGTCCAAATGGGTGCAAGTGCGTGTAGAAGGGCATTTGTGTAAAACCCCTACGCGTAGGAGAGGCTGTGCGG
Organism: Plasmodium fragile; assembly: GCF_000956335.1. Taxonomy (NCBI): domain Eukaryota; phylum Apicomplexa; class Aconoidasida; order Haemosporida; family Plasmodiidae; genus Plasmodium; species Plasmodium fragile. The sequence continues at coordinate 39,865 of NW_012192615.1, read as the reverse complement.
AAATTGCGAAAACGCACATGTGCATATAATGACGCATACAAATATATCAGTGCGCGCTTTCATACCTGCTTACATGTTGTGTCCTCTCCCCCGGAATATACATCCTTGACTGTCCACCGTGTCCCCCGTGCAGTAGCAGGAACGCCGTACTTGGCGAAGCCATTCCTTAATATCAATTTTTTAAATGAGGAACAGCTCCCCTTTTGGCTGACTGATGAAAAACATGTAGGTGAATATACCGACGAGCACTTGCAAGTGCGGTCGCATGATGGCGCGGAAATTTTGCTTAACCAAAATGGGGAAAGCATAGAACAGACCAATTTATATCCTCAATTTTTTACATAAGGATGTGCCTAAATGGTGTCTTACGAAAGTGTGATTAAACCTCATGCGATGTGTGCACGAATGGCGATTGCGTTTCCGTTTCCTTTTTCTTCTTTTTTCGCAAAAGAAGGCAATCTATGGTGCATTGAAGTTGTAAAGTCGCCGTAGCCACCGCGTGACAAACCTCATAAGGAAAAATCGGCCCCTTAAAGAACGTCTGTGCCGAATTGTACCAACCCGCACCTGAACGAACAAACCACAGCTCGCCACTTGGCCCAATTTCTCCCCCCAATGCAGATTAAAAAGTGCAACTCCATTTTCAACTCGAAAATTATTGCCTACCCAGTTTATGTAGCCCAAACAATTCATAAGTATAAGCCTTCAGCCATCCCGCAGGTAGGCAAAAAAAAAAAAAAAAAAAAAAACGCATTATCAACATGCACAAATCTATCGCGTAAAAAAAAAAAACTAGAGGCGTTATTATGACCCTACAAGCGTGCGACAAAAGGACCCCTCACCCCCGCCCCTCTTTGAATTTCCAACATGCAGGTAGCCATATTCGGACGGTCCAACGTCGGCAAATCGAGTTTAATCAACGCCCTGCTAAACAATAGGGAAGTAGCGCAGGCCTCAAAGACGCCGGTAATTTTACACCAAAAAAAAAAAAAAAAAAAGGGGCAAATACACATTTAATTGACCCATCAGTGACAATATGCAAAGCTCACTCGTTGATGCTGAACTGAATAGAACCCCATCGTTCCTGTCCACCAGGAGTCTCTTCTCCATCTATGCGCCCTAGCTGCTCCCAAGCAGAAGTAAACATTTGTGATGAAGAATGTGTTGCAGTACTTACACCACTTTTTTTTTCTCCCGTTTTTTGCGTGTGCAAATTGGCCATTTGTTTTTTTTCACCTTTCTGTGTCCACGCAGGGGCGTACGCGGCATTTGTTTATTTTCAACTTACTAAATCACCTCTCCATCGTGGACTTACCCGGCTATGGGTTTGCCAAGGTTGCCAAGGACATGCGTGACAACTGGTCCATCCTTATCGAGGAGTATTTGAAGAGAGCGGTTAACTTGAAGCGCGCTCTGTGTTTGATTGAATGTACAGAGTTTTTCACTCCACACGATTTTGTCTTACTGGACATGCTAATAACCAAAGGAGTGCCTTTTCAAATTATCCTTACCAAGGTGGATAAGCTTCGGGTATATTTCACACACACACAAAAAAAAAAAAAAGGAGAGTAGTAAAATATATATATATATATCTCTGAGTGGCTTTTTTTTTTTTTTTTTCACCTTTTTAACACTTTTCGCGCATCAGTGAGGTTTTTAAAATGTGCTTTTTCGTATAAGATATATACACTTCCTATCCCTACCTACGCCACACCCAACACAACTGCATATAGGCACACGAGCTACACAAACTTATGTTTAAAGTCCTCTCCGTGATTGATAATTACAAGAAGAAAGTAAAATTCCTCAACGAACGCACCCACAAGGATAATGCCACCTACGACATGAAAATAAACAGCTACTTATTTAATGTGTCCAGTTTGAAGAATTTTGGGGTTCAGCAGCTGAGGGCCCACTTGGGGTTAATAGCAACTGATAATATGCGCATGAAGAAGTGACGACAGGAAGGGCTCAAAATATCTGGGCCGTTCAGCACTGTTGCATTATAAGAAATTTATATGTGTACCACAAATATGTACGGGGGGGCAGGTGCATACTGCTCTGAAAAATGTTTAATGTGGTTTTTTTTTTTTTTTTTTTCCTAATCGGGGAGAGGGCACCTGCTCTACGCACATGACGTGTGTTATTATGTAACACGCCCGGGAATATCGCCATCGGGCACCGCGCACCGTGCAGCATGTAGCGTGCACATGTAGCCTGCACCGGGGGGGGTTAGAGCATACCTCTTTTTTCTTTTTTTTTTTTTTTTGAGGAACGACGCCACGTCAATATTGTATGCCCCCCTTTTTTTTTTTTACCACCTTTAAACCACTTTGAGCATTTGTGATAAATCAGCACACTTATTTTTTTCTGCATACTCCCATTTTGCCTGTTTTTTTTTTTTTTTTAAAAGAACTTCAATTTGCATTTGCACGACGTCGCCACAAGGTACAGTGGATGGGGAGGACGCGTTGTGCGTCTCGTGTAGGGAGGGGTGTATTCCTTTTTTGTGAATGCCTCGTGCAAGTGCTGTTTGTTTATGCCCCTCATGGGGGCACCCCATACCCCTGGTGCGCAGCTGTTACTTATGGGGAAATGTTGGTGACGACATTTTGCAATTTTGCTGAGGGTGCGTTTTCACCACGGTGGGGAGGCACAAGTTTTTTTTTTTTTTTTTTTTTTTTTTTTTTTTTTTTTTCAAGCACACTTTGGTGGAGCATTTTGTCGAGAATATTTTTGTGAGGCACATTTTTTATTTCAATTATCTTTTCCCCTTCACTTGCAACATTTTTTTATTTTTCAATTTAATTTTTTTTTTTGCAACTCCTCTCTACACGTTTGTTGTTTGGCTTTCATTTTCCCAATTCACACGCGCGCCACCAGAATAACAGCACACAAGTGCAAATCTGCGAAGCGGCAAATTTTCGAAGCTGCGAAGCGGCAAATCTGTGAAGCGGCAAATTTTCGAAGCTGTGAAGCGGCAAATCTGTGAAGCGGCAAATTTTCGAAGCTGCGAAGCGGCATCACCGCACCAATTGAGAAGCTAACCGACGAGAGTCGCTCAAGTGCCTACCGACGAAGGCTTCCCGCCCGGTTGTTGTGTACAAGCACACCCCTCCCCAGCAGGAATTTTTTTTTTCCCCCTCTTTTTTCTGGCGAACCCCCTTGTGCGAAATAATGAAGGAAGAAGCACAAAGGCACATCAAGCTGACCCCATCTCAAACAACCCCAGTGGTGCTGGTGGTAGGGGACCCAGGTCGTGTTGACAAGGTAAAGGTGTTATGTGACTCGTACATAGATTTGGCATTTAATAGAGAATACAAAAGTGTTGAGTGCACGTACAAAGGGCAAAAGTTTTTGTGTGTGAGCCACGGAGTTGGATCAGCAGGATGTGCAATCTGTTTTGAAGAGCTCATGAATAACGGAGCAAAGGTAATCATTCGTGCTGGTTCTTGTGGGTCTCTCCAACCAAATGAAATAAAAAGAGGAGACATCTGCGTATGTAACGCAGCCGTACGGGAGGACAGAGTATCTCACCTAATGATTCATGCAGACTTTCCAGCTGTCGCCGATTACGAGGTATACGACACATTAAACAAAGTTGCACAGGAATTAAAGGTCCCCGTTTTCAATGGAATTAGTTTGTCTTCTGACCTGTACTACCCCCACAAGATCATCCCAACGAGGCTGGAGGATTACTCAAAGGCTAATGTCGCTGTTGTGGAAATGGAAGTAGCAACCTTAATGGTTATGGGTACTCTGCGAAAGGTAAAAACGGGAGGAATCTTTATCGTTGATGGGTGCCCCTTTAAATGGGATGAAGGCGATTTTGATAATAACCTCGTTCCAGAAAAACTTGAAAATATGATTAAGATATCTCTGGAGGCATGTGCTCGCTTGGCCAAGAAGTATTAGAGACACACAGCGGCATTAGGCGTGTTTTATAGCGAGATTCATTTTTTACCCCAAGTCCATATGCACATATATAAAAGGTGAAGGACCATCCGCGAGAGAAAAGGGCCTTCTTATGTGTATATATATATGTGTGTGTGTGAGATTTCTCCTCTTTCAAACGAAACATGTATTATTTTTATATTACATTTATATTGCATTTAAAAATGTACGAATTGTAAAAGGGAGGTCTTCCCATCGATGATCCATTTGCATATTTTTCCTGCAATGCGTCGGTGGGAGTGTACCCTTTTTTTTTTTTTTTTTTTTTTTTTTTTCATGTTTCCTCTGCTACTCCTCGTGGAGCAATATGTTAAGAGGAGCCACACACCCCATGGGCAACACGCACACACACAAACGCAAGCACGAACACGTACGTAGGAAACACTTGTCGTTCCTCCTACGACTGTCCATTTTAAAAATTTTCTTAAGCGGTCAAACGGGGTGGAATTTCTTAAGCGGTCAACGGGGCGGCGTGCTGAGCAAGTCGCCCACTTATCGTAAAGAGTTATCGAGTGATTGAAAAAAAAAAAAAAAAAGGACTACTACATCGTGCGGGGGAAAGGATATCCTCCCAAATGGGCTGCGAATTTGGCCTACAGGTGTGGCGCGCGGGTTACCGTTCGTTCAAGCAACTCAACTCGATTAGGAGCTCACCCTGAGAAGTGGGGAATGGGAATGGGAAGTGGAGAATGAGAGGCGGGATAAATACGCGGCGAGTGCACCAGCGGGAAAATAAATCATGTCGCAGCCGCTGCTCCTCCTCGATGGGGAAGCAGTCACCCGTGCAGTTGGTTATTACTATCGTTATGTGCTCCAGCAGGTTGGCCCTTTTGAAGAATAACTCTTGAAGGACTTGGGCGGAGTAAAAGGGGAGTTGCCTAAAGGGGGAAAGCGGTGGGAAGAAGTGTGTACGTGTAGCTGGCTCGTCGCTGCGCCGTCACTGCAAGTAGCTTAATGGCCACTTCGCACGAGTGCCTTGGCCGGGAAAGCCGCTTCCGCTCCTACCGTAGCATGTCGTCGAAGAGGACATTTTTGATCCCAAACGAGTTTGTCCTCTTGTGGAGGTTGAGTCTGGCCGATTGGGTGAAGACATCTGGGCTCAAATCTGCATGCGCATTCAGTGCCAAGTGGGGAAAGAGGGACTTCCTAACTATGTTGTAGGTCTCCTTGAAGAAAACAAAAGATTTACTGCTCAGTGGGTGGAATAAGTGAACAGACCCGTCGTTCGAAATGGACAAAGCAGAGTTTGATCTCCGACCTGGATGAACGGCATTCACATATTTAAGTATTCTTCTACTAAAATTAAAAAAATTAACAATGTACAGAGTGTCCACAGATTGGTAATTGCGAAATGAAAAAGTTAAAAAGTTATTGAAGACATCCACAGCGATAATACAAATGAGTGAGTCCAACACAATGTACTGACAAGAGAGTATGTTTAAATTGGAACTAAAAAAAGGGGTTGATATTGGGATAATGCTTCGGCTATCGTGTTGGTGTTCATAATTATACATGTTAATAAATATTCCCCTGTATAAATCTGCTACGATAAAAAAATTCTTTACTACCTTAATATCAGTGATGAAAAAATTATTGTCCAAGAAGGCACCTTTAGTAAAATCATTTTCATTCACTTCATGAATAAAAAGCTTCGAGTTAATGCAGTGAACGATATTGCAGTGTACATTGGGGTCAATTTTTTTACTTTTCCTATTCGCCCTCCCTGTCGCGATGCTCCTAGCATACGTATTGCGCACTTCCTCCTCTCCTGAAAGCAGTTCCCCATTCTCTCTTCGTCCGCTGTACTTAGCACAATGCTTGATGTCTCCACTACGACTGAGGAGGATGCTCTGCAGGGCACTACCCAACCCCCCATTCGGGCACCCCTCGCTGTGTATGTAGAACGGGTGAATCTGTGTCACTGAGCTGTTATAGGTCTTCTTCATGTATACAGACAGCTTCCCTTTTTTGCCCTTCCCAGTGGGGGAGCACGCTTCTCCTTCTTCTCCTGCTTCCTTTCCCTCCTTCGCGTCCCTCACGGGATCGTCGCCCACGCGGGGGAATACTCCGCTTAAATCAAACACGTAAATGTTGCCCTGCGTTTCGACCCTCTCGCCAATATTCAAACTAGTGCTCACGTAAATGTGCTCCTTCCCATGGAGACACCCGAACGAAACACAATGGATTTCCTCACTGTGCTCAAACGTGTAGTACCCATACACCCTTTTTGTATCACACTCGTGTAAAATAAGTAACTTACTAAACTTGGCATTTGTTTTTGCGGAGCAAATGGGTTGGTTGTTCTTCCGCATAAGCTCTTCGTCGTTCCTTGTGACTCCGTCCTCCTCCTCCTTATCGTTAGTACAGAGGAACCCCTTCATCTTGTGCGTGTACTGATTGTTAATGCTGTCCTGCAAGTGCACATTTGGCACGCACTGAACTTCTTCCTCCCCTGCATATGCCACGTTATTTCGAAGTTCGTCCTTTTGCATGGTTAGTCTTTTTTTTTGTAGCTTCTTCAGGCAGTGGTATTCATTGTACTTGACTCGAACGACGGCGCAGATGATTTTTCCGCGGGTTATTTTGTGTACGGTGGGGTCTTCCCTGTTGGGGGGTTCCTTTTGTTCGTTAGGTGCAGTTGGCTGATTCGTTTCTTGCTCCGTTTTTTCCTCCATTTCTGCGGTTGGCTTGTTCTCTGCCTCTTTTGGGTCTTCTTTTTGGCCCCTTTTTTGGCCCCTCTTCAGAATGTACTCAAACTGGGACACAGCTATTTTGCAGACATAGGGGTAGGACAAAAACAGCTTGGAGATGAAGTCATCGTTGAAGGAGAATTTGCTGAGGAGGGGACTTTTTAGAAGAAACACCTCGTTGTGTATTTGCACCTTGTCAACGTTGCTGTGGTGGCAGGTCACCTCCAGGGGGGGACAATCTTCACTTAGCGCTCGCGCGATGTCGCGGTTTAATTGGTATTCGTGATGACCGCTGTCCTGGCCGCCATGTGGGCCACCTGCACACACTTTTTCCTCCTCCTCAATACTAACGATACGAATCCCCCTTGCGTCAACCCTGAGAAACGCATTACGGTCAATCGTTATAATACTCTTGGGTTGTGTCTCCTCCGTTGCCACTTGTTCCTCCTCATCGCAGCGGTGAACAAATAGCTTGCCCCTACAATTGGACAGCAGTAGGGGGGGGAAGGTCTCGTTGTAGGCCCGGACCTTCTTATAAAGTTGCTCTTCCAGATTACCACCACTGACGTGACTTAGGTCCACCTTGGAGAAATTTACATGAGGATAACCTACTATACATTTTGATAATTTTTTTTTTTTTTTTTTTTTTTTTCTTTCACTTGTTTGAAGTGTAACATTGTCCCCTTTTGTCTTTGCCTTCTTCCTTCCGCTCTTCCGTCCCCTCTTCCTTCCATCTATGTACAGGACAAAACCGTTGTTCATTTCTGCCTTGTCGCGCGAAGCGGTAACGACTTGCATGTTTTCACCACTGGGGTCCTTCACAAAATGCACGTTGCTGAGCAACGGCTGTGTGTACCTGTGTGTGACCACCTGGAATTTCAATCTGCTCATGCTTTTCACTTGGCGCATACTTTTGTATATCAGGATGGGTCTCCCGGTTAGGAAAACGATTAAGATGTAGTTGGAGCCCAGTGGGAAGAGGAGAACATTTATTACCTCTTCGAGTTTGTACGTCTCGAGGAGGAATTCCCCCCCAGACGCCTCTCCTTTCGCTCCGTTCGCACATATCCCACCTTTCCCCCATTTCGCGTGGTACACGTACTTGGGAACGGCTAACAAAGGGTTACTAACAAAAATTGTGCGCTTCTTCTCGAGGTGGAAAATGTGGAGCGTGCAGTTCGAGTCATTCAGGAAGGAGAGAAGACTCTGGGCCTTGCTCTTAACCGTGGAGATGCAGCGGACGTTGTTCAACCGGGTGTACAAGGAGAGTATTTCTCCCACTTCTGAACCACCCATGCTGTTCAAAATGGCGCAAAACATATCTGGCGTGTTGGTTTGGAAGAGGGAGAGAAGATTTTCCTCCATTGTGTTGGTGGAATTCCATGGGCAAGATGCTTCTTGACCCCCCTTCAGTGCTGCTCTCTCCATGACACAGGTTGCAAATCGGAGGAGGTTAATTTCTTCGTCGTCCCCACTCTCCACATCTAGGCAGCGCAAAACGCACATGTTCAGTAGGGATGTGACTTCATGTACCAGATGTAACAAGTTTGTCACTGCGTCCAAGTGGAACGTGTACACAGAGCAGCTGCCGCTTTCGTGTCGCAGAACTAAAAACTTCCTCACCAGCTTGCATTCCACCACTGCGTCCTGCACACAAACCCTCCTAAGCACCATGCACGTGTTGGAGTAAAGAGACACGTTGATCTCCTCCCGGCAGACCTGCACTAGTAAACCCTTAAACCGTAACAACGCTATGCAATTCCCTTCCATATTCAAGTGTGTATTTTTTTTTCTCTCCATTAAAAAAAATTGTGCGCATTTTTGTTTCAACTCAAATGTGATGTGATTTTGCTTGTGGCAACAGGTACTATCGCCTGCATCTGGTGGGGTGTCCCGTTGACTCTCCTGTTCGTCATCCCATTCGTTTCCCCCTTCAAGAGAATGCTCCGCTCCAGGGTTGTAAACCATCTCCAGGTATCTCTTCACATCCCTCCTGCTGTAATGAACAAAAGGGTAGAATCTGAAAAAAGCACGAAAGGTGTTGGCCTTGGCTGTTCCTGTTGGAGGGAACTCCACCACCTCGTGAGATGGTTCCCCTTGCACGCTCTCTCCCCTTAGCGTGTAAATAAATTTGGCGCGATGGTTGCTAAGTAGAGTTTCCCTAGTCTTGTCCCCCACGTCTGAAACATGCAACCCACTAGTTGTAGGTTCAACCACTAATCCTTCCTTGTGCTCATTCAGAAGAGTCATTTTTGTCCTGGTCCCTTTTTTCTGTCCCCATGTATTAAGGTTGCCCACGCATAGGAGGAGGCTTCTCCTTATGAGTCCATTGCCTGCTGCTCCCCCATCAGTGGTAATATTTTGATCACCGTACCCTCTCCCATCTCCCACTTCATTATAAGGCCCACCTTCACCAGCCTCCTCCTGGCGTGTCCATCCTTCAAGGTTAATCATAACATACTGACCCGCTCGATGCCTTGTTCCCCCCTCAGTGGCACACACACTCCTTGTGCACGCCCCTCCAAAGGAAACATTTAACAAAGTGCTGAAAGGAACTCTAAAGAAAATTTTTTGCACACTGCTATATTTTTTATTCCCTATAAGGGCGAAGTAGCTGCTTCTGTTTACCAAGCTGGGTTCTTCATTGGACTTAATTAAATCTGTTAACATCCCCTTGGCTGGTATTTTGTCCACTATGGTTATTATTTTCTTATGACTCACATTTCCTAGCCCAAGAGAGCTTCTTATTTTTTCTCTCCTGTTCTTCCTCCTCTTAAGTATAAACAGGGAAGGGACGTACTCGATTCCCCCCTGGGCATTTATTAAGGAAAAATTACCTTCGAGAATTTTTATTTTTTTTTTATATTTATGAAATAGGTAATCATACTTGGTGTGGTTGAGTCCTTTCGTGTGTTCGTTGACCATTGGGTTTTTGTTTAGGTAGATCAGGAGGTCCATTAGGAAGTTGTCATTTGGCCGCACCCTCCTGGTCGCTCTCGCCGGGTCTCCACGCGGGGTTGCAACAGGGGGAGGTGCATTGGGGGAATCCCCACTGGCAGGCACCAGGTCCACATCGTGTGCTACGTCCACATCCCGTGGCGATTCCCCCGTGGGGTGTCCCCCAGCACGCTCCTCCCCTTTGAGCAATTTCTCCCTCTTGGCTGGGTACGACGGGAGGGCTGCCTTTCTCTTCCGCGAAGACACTCCCGCGCGCCCACCTCTGACACGCCTTGCCAGACTGCGCCCCCCACGCCCCCTGACGAGCAAATCCACGTCGGCTCTGCCGCACAGCCCATTGTAGCAGCATACGAAATGGACCCTGCCTCCAAAGAAACAAAGAGAGGACTTGGCTAAGTCATACTTGAACGTATAAACCTTCCTCCACTTTATGAGCTTCACCAAGTTGTTGTGGTCCCTCGACAGAGTCCCTTCCAGGACACATCTCCGGGTAAGGATAAAAAGCTTCCCCTTCCTGTGGCACATGTTACTACTACTCTCTTTAAAACGCACATTCAAATCTGTGCAGTCACAAAAAAGAGTTTCTTTCTTCTGCAAATGAAGAACCCCATTCGTGTAGCAACTTTTTTTAAAAAAATAAATTACTCTTTGGTTTTTGCGTATGTTCAGAACGTACAGGTAGTCCTGACAAAGACATATGAGCAAGTCCTTCACCCGCAGGAGGTCTATTGTATCGTTTGGAAATGCCTTCATCAGCTTGTTCGCGTCAAACTTGTGATCCTCTTGTCGTAGAACTAGGAGCTTCAGGTTCAGCTCTTCCACCGTGGCGTTACCCACGTTGATCTGCAGTGATGGGGAGAAGTGGTGTGGAGCAGTGATGAGGTGGAGCGATGGGGAGAAGTGGTGTGGAGCAGTGATGAGGTGGAGCGATGAGGAGAAGTGGTGTGGAGC
>NW_012192615.1:26852-29212 GCF_000956335.1 Plasmodium fragile | reverse complement strand
GGAGAAGTGGTGTGGAGCAGTGATGAGGTGGAGCGATGAGGAGAAGTGGTGTGGAGCGATGAGAAGCCGAGATATGTGCGCTACGGCAAAACCTTACCGGTTCGTTCTGCAACAAGACGTGAATGTTCCCCCCATGGAAGAAAATCTTTTTAATAAAAATGAAGTGCCTATAAAGGTCCTGCAGGCTAACTTTGACCATGTTAAATAAGTAGAGGCCCTTCCCAAAGTAGGTTGTCTTCACCTCTCCGGCACAAGTCGGGTCCAGACCATTTTTTTTTTTCCTTCTTCTCCTCGATGAGTAGAAAAGGATGTAAATTGTTTTGAAGTCATTCGAGAAGGAAATAATAAATTCACAAAAGTTCGAACTTTGCTTCTTCCTTTTCATCTGTACGTTTTGTATAATTCGGAACGGCTGCTGATGGGCACTCCCAATGTTCATGTCCTCCTGTGGAAAGGGTCGATCTAACCAAAAAGGGTCTTGCACGTTGTCACCACCTCTGTCCATATCACCGTAAAGGTTCACATACACATCGTCGTCAACAACGTTTTGTGAGTTCAGATCCCATTTTGGGGGGTCACTGTGGTCTCCTCCAACAAGAGTTGCCTTCCTCCTTATACCTCTCCCCTTTCTCTTTTTCGTGGGCACTTCTTCTTCACCGGAGAGTCCCCCTCCTTGTCGCAGTCGTGGGTGCAACCCAGGCATACACCCTTTTAATCGTTTGGAAGAGAATCTGAATCTCCTTCTCCTGTTGATGCCCGTGATGGGTTTCCTTCCGACGATGCGGATTTTCCTCCCTGCGGCGCTGCCTCCCCCCTTGTCATACCTGTGCAGGTAATTAACAGCCAAAGGCAAGGAGTAAAAAAGAGGCTGAAAATTTGCCTTCTTTACAAAACTGTGCTTTAACACCACAACGAGGGTATTCAAGTGACGGTTAAATCTGTACAGGATGAAATGCATACCCTTGTATACAAGCAGGACGCCACTTATTCGTTCCTTATTTTTTCTCACAAAGACACCCTTCAATATTACGAGCTTCACAACTGGTGCATTTAGCTTTGTCTCGTATATAAGATCATTTTTTTTTCTGTTCCTGTCATATGTGTATATGCTAAGATTTATATTTTTCACTAGGACAAATTCTAAGCTCTTTTCTTTCAGCAGGTTTCCGGACTCGCAGTGGTCCACTTCGCTGGGGCTTCGCAGTTGATGCACTTGAAGGTTAATCATGGTGCTTGTGGGGGGGGGGGACAGGGTGGCCACGCGGCGCCGCTATGTGCATGCAGCAACGTGCGGTGTACTTGTATGCGGCGCAGTCCAGATGAGGCAAGCTACGAAGCTGCGTTGCGCTAGGAACGCTCTTGCCGATCCTCACTACTCACAGGTGGACGCCCTACCGACTTCTAACCCGTGTGTGGCCCTTATTCGGCGGCGAAGGGGAGATAAACGAGGGGGGGGGGGATCCTCCCTGGCGGAGACACTGCATTTGGTCGCGCGCCCCTGCTCCACAGGAGACTTCACCTCCAGTCCAGCTGGGGTTATTCTTACTCTGCTATATGATACAGCACATTATTTCGCTGCGCTTCGTTAGCGCTTCAATTGCGTTTCATTTATTATTCCTTTTTTCCTTTCCGTTGGTAGATGTTTCCCCCTGTGGCTCATTCACGCCCTGCGAGCCCACCGAGTGGAGGTATCCCCCGTCCAACTGGCAGCCTACTCGGGTGGGAACTCCCTCGAACAGCCAAGGAAGGTATCTACAAAGCTTAGCCAATAAAAATAATTACCATTGCATGGTGGAAAAAAAAAAAAAAAAAAAAAAAAAAAACAGCCTATGCTTCCATTCCCTCAATATATGAAAGCAAAATGAGGGGCAAAAGGAAAAGGCGAGAAAAGTTGACCTACAAGAACGAGCGAACAGAACACGTCACCCACTTTATACAAGTTATTTTTATTATTTATATTTTTTTTTTTTTCACACCAAGTGAACAGTGTATTTATACACTTGGAGAAGCGAACTACATGGGTAGGAATTAACCTCCCGCCTTGCGGATTCACCTAAAACGGGGGAGGAGAGGCTAAATTTTGTTTTCCCCCCCTCTTGGAGGGAGTCAACCGCGCTGTCACCTCAGCGCGCCCGCGGCAGTGCATTTTGGCCTGCCGGGTTAGGCGCGCCCATCAGCCCATGTGCTGTGTTGCAAAAAGATATTTCTCGCGTCTGTGCATGCTTTATGCGAACAGGTTGGAATTTTCTCCATCCGGAAAAAAAAAAAAAAAATAAACAAAAATGAACAAACAGGTGAATAAAAGAGTGTACAGGTGACTTTTTTTTTTTTTTTTTTTTTTTTTTTTTTTTTTTTTTTTT
>NW_012192615.1:20220-24665 GCF_000956335.1 Plasmodium fragile | reverse complement strand
TTTTTTTTTTTTTGCAAAGTGGCCGCTTGTCCGCCACAGTGTAAATTTTGACGCGCAGCATTTTTCCCACCCGGATTTGTTTGCTCGTGCGATTTGCGATATCGGAGGAAGTTGTATCGTGACGGTGTGCCAGTTGGGCTGTCTCACTGAGTGGACAAATCGCTGGACGGACCCAACCACAGATCAATCGCTCACGGCCACACACACACTCGGGGTGAAGACTTCCCTCCTACACCCATCTTTTGCAGAGCGGTTAAAAAGAAAAGAGGGGAAGCCATAGGAGATACATGCACTGAGGGCAGACAACCCTAAACCCATACACCAAGGGTAAACGGACACACGCACACACAGATTGAAGAGCAAATATTTCGCATCGACTGCCAGTTGCGCCCAATTTTCATTTTTGCACCGCGGCAGTTTGCGTGTGTGTTTGTAGCGGCATTGGGCTCCCCACTTCCTCACCACTCAACCGCTTAACCCGATCAACCGCTTCACGGCCAAAATGACGACCAACCAGAATGCCGCAATATTCAGCAGCGACCTGCAGACCTTCATCGTCACCAAGTACGACCCGTTGCTCACCATCGTGAAGGAACTAAATGATAAACTCCAAAACTCGGAAAAAGGTGCAGTTAGAGGATGGAGGGCACAACACCGCGCCGCAACTACGCAGTGGCGTAATGGCAGCGTAACCGCCGCGTAAACACAGCGTAATGACCGCTTAACCGCATGACGGCTTAACCGCATGACCGCTTAACCGCTTTACACCCCCGCAGACAAGTACCGCCTCGAGAAGAGGCTGATCAAGTTGGAGAGACAAGTGGTGGTCCTGCTGGACAAGCTGGAAGTGACAGATATAACCATCGACCGCGAGGGAAGAGAAAACAAAAGTGAAAAAAAAATATACCAGCAAATTGAAAACGAAGAAAATTTGCTAACCCCATGGTTATTCTCCTGCCAGATGGGGACCCCCCTGTCGTCCCTACAAGTGCTCCTGGAATTCACCAATAAAAATACAATCGAGTTAAACGTAAGGTTATGGAAGAGAGAAGAAGACATGTGGATCAATTTTTTACAACTTATTTCCTCAAACGATAAAAATTATCTACCTCAGTCACTAACCCTAATGGACTTAAGAAAGGCCACAAGGAAATGCCTCCTAACCATCTGCACCAATGAGGTGTTAGTGGTTTTAAGAAATGTCCCGGGGAAGTCTCAGGCCATTTATAACACGGCCACGATGACGCTCGTTGCTATTTTGGCGTCCGCAATTTATGAGGCTTGGAAGAGGATTGAGCTCACCGACCCCGTGTCCCTTGGCCGAGTGGTCCTCGTCCTGGACGGTAAGTCCATTTTATTACGGGAGGGCATAGCGTGGAACAACAAAAGAAGGCTAACGGCGAATAGGTGTGCTCCCCATCATCCCCATGCATACCTTCCTCCCATTTGTCCTCTACACACCTCCCCGTTCGCAGGTGAAGATGTTGGATCAAGACTAAGAGCTGGAAACAAGAAACTCAAAATAGAGCCCCTGAATTAGCACCACACACATACATACGTTCCCCATGTGTGTTTGTGCTTTTTTCATTTGTAATGACGAATACACATGCGCCATTTGTTCCTTTATATATATTTTTTTTGTGACTCTGCGGGGGAGAAGCAAGTGGGGGTGCCACTCTGAACCACCATCTTGGTTCCAATCTCCTCCCCCCATTTGCCCCATATTTGGTCTCCTCCTCCACCGGACTTTTTTTTTTTTTTTTTTTTTTTTTTTTTCGTAATCCGTCTTTACAATAATGTGGGGCGTTCGCCCGGTTTGAGTTCAAACTGCATAGGCAGACGTGCAAAAGAGAAGTGCACGCAGGTGTAGGTGCGCGGAGGGTAGCCCAAACCGCGTGCTTGATGTTGATGACGCAAGGGGGTGTACTCCACAGCTGACAATACCATCACACGTACGTGTACATCACGTATGCACGTGGGCATGGATTCACACACACCCTTCACACGATGAACAGCTGGAAGTTGGAGACGCCCCAGGAAACGCTCTTCGGGTCATCAACCTGGATGGTTGTGCCGAACTCGACGATGAGTTTGCTCGAGTTGTGCGGTATGACCACGTCGATCACGGAGCTGAATTTCGACTCACCAGTGGCATTGCCACAAATATTCACAGCATTCTCAAGGGCCACCTGAGAGTGGCTATCTGTCCACACATAGAAAAGATCCTCCTGGTCATCCCTTCCAACTTTTAAATAAGCCGTATGAGAATTCCACTCATCAATGAAATGAAAATTTGCTTTAATTCGAATCTGGGTGTGACTTGGGATATTTTCAAATGTTTTGTGAACCCTACCCTTGGACAGCTTTCCATATCCACCTAACAAATTGACTCCACCACACACAGACGTGGCATTATCGAAGTTGTCACCTAACCATCCGCTCGTACTTGCACTGCTACTGAATGACTCGTGTACAATCATTTGAAATTGGTTTACATGGCGCACCTTAAATGTTCCATCGAGGGTTAATGCCTTCACAACTAGATCCTGGTTCAAGAGGTTCATATTATCATGCTCATCAATACTTATAATTGGTTTGTTTTTCCTACTTATTATGAATTGCCCTAGAGGATCCAACCCCATCTTGTATTCTACTTCTTTACTCTGAAACAGGATGCCATTTTCTTTGTTACCTTTGGACGAAATTTTAAGGTTCGCCACCGTTAGGCTGCCCTTCACGGAAATGTCGTTTTCGCTGCGCACTCGCGCACTCAGCAGGGGGAGTACTGCTGCAATGCGCAAGAGCCTACGCAACATAGTCATCATGGGACGGAAGGAGAAACGAACACAATTGAGGGACGAGCGGTGAGGAGGAGTCGCTAATCTAATCAGGCAGGGAGAAAAAAAAAAAAAAACAACCAAACGGAAGTAATGGACATGCACACGTAGTAACTCGTTCAAACAAACTGACGCAACACTTATACACGTGTGACTGAAAAGTGAAGGAAAAGAGACTTGACGCGGTGGAAAGACTCCCTTGAATAAATCACAACACGGAATGGACGAAAAAGTGTGTAAAAAATCACTAATTATTTCCTTCGCCACAAACACATACACAGGGGTGAGTGCCTCTCCAGAGGATTGTACATACACAACACGATGCATCCTCACAAGATAAGCTCTTCCACAAAAGTGCTCCTTCGCATATAGGAACACGTCTCCCAACTGTTCCTTTCTCTGTTTTCCATTAATCACATGTGAGAAAGATGGATTAGTGTCCCCTCCCTCCCCTCATCATTCACAAAATGGAGTAAAATTACAAAATGGACACGTTCACTCCACAAGTTGGACAACCATTTGGGGGGATCCCTTCAAACATGTAGAGCAAAACACTAACCACCAATTTTCCATGTGTGCAAATTTGCACACGCGAAAAAAAAAAAATATGAACAAAAAAAAAAAATATGAACAAAAAAAAAAAAGGACAAATGGCTAGCTGCGACTGTTGCAAAAGTGTGAACGCATAAATCCTCCGCACTGGAGGAGTGCGTACCAACTTAAGGAAGGCCACATTCAGCGATGATTCTATAATACGACGTTGCCGAGTCTGTGTCCATTTCGAGGAACTGTATTTTGTTTGGCACGACGCGCTCATTTTGCAGTTTGGACAAGTTGAAGTCGGCGTAGTAGTCGGGAAAAATCTGCGGCTTCCTGTTGACGTAAATTTTTCTTAGGTAGGAGTTTTTCATGATGGTCAAATGGGGAGTTATTTGTTCCTTGTCTCCGCTTTGGTGTGTGCTGGGTTTGGCTGTACTTTTTTCGATTGAGCCGCTCGGGCGCTTCTTCTCCTGGGCCTCCTCCTTACCCTTGCGGTTGCTGAAAATGTGTATGTCCCTCTTGGCGAAGGAGTCCCTCAGGAGATCTATCATATTCATTATGTACTTCCGGCTGTCCTCCTGCAGTCCTGCATACAACACGTCGTTTCGAAACGTTTCCAGTGTGTCGAACGAAATGGCTTGATGGTTCATCTTTTTAATTTCCTCCATAGCTTCGTGGAAGGCTTCCTTGCAGGACTCCATTTGGGACTTCTTCACGTGTAAAATGAGGAGAGATATGTGAAACTTGTTTCTCTCTATTGCACATTCTTTGAGCATTTCAAATTTCGAAGCGACGTGGTTTTGCACTTTGAGCAATTCTTCCACTAAGGCTTTGTTCCCTGACAGGGGGATGCATACAAAATAATTGGGCCTCACGTTTTTCATTTTGCTGCTTTTTTCCATCCCGGTGGGGCTGCCGCGATGCCCGCATTCCTTGTGATAGCTCTTGTGATGATGCCTCCGGACGATGCTGCTATGCAGAATTAAATAATTTAAGATGCTTTTTCTTACATTCATCTGTCGTTTTTTTGAAGCTGTTGTGCTTTTTTTTTTTTTTTTTTTTTTTTTT
>NW_012192615.1:6337-17830 GCF_000956335.1 Plasmodium fragile | reverse complement strand
TTTTTTTTTTTTTTTTTTTTTTTTTCTGCCTCTCGGTTTTACCAAAAAATGGTGGGCATTCTAGATGTGTCGCTTTTTCGAGTCACATGGGGGTGGAAAGAGGGGTGTGAAAATGGTCCACACCATTTTTTTTTTTTTTTTTAAACATCTACAGTGGGGATGTACAATGACCGGTGAGCGGCTTTGTTCTGGCGTGTAATGACCTTTTGGCTCCGCCCTGCGTTTGCCTCGCAAAAGAGGAACAACAGAACGCTATTCTGTGTAATATGGTTTGACGCGATTCCACTTGTCCCTAATTGAAGTAAATGGAAAGCAACTAAACCTAACTGATTTGACTGACCTGTCCATCGCCACGCTGTTTTTTTTTTTTTTTTTGCGGGTGTAGGTTCACACATGAGAAACAGCCATAATGGCGTGGAAGAACAAACAAGTCTGAACGTGCTTGGCACCCCTTCCGCTGAAATACAAATCTCTGTATTGTTAAAACCACGCTGAGGGATAATCAGCCAAATTGAAGGTATACTTTTTTTTTTTTTTTATGGCGGCGTATCACTCGTTGTGTCCCTTTCTACAGCGAAGTGTCCTTGCCGGTCAGGTAAAAAAAAGGGGAGACCAATTTCACCGAGCCTTTGTAATAAGTAGCCGAGTAAGTGGAGCAAAGAAACAAAAAAAGCTAAGCTCCAAAACGGCGAAGCATATCAACTACGTGTTCGAGAAGAAGAAGAAGGCGGAAGAGGAAAAAAACTTTAATATTATAAAGAGGAAGAAGCTGCAGGAGGTTCCTTCTTCCCAATTTCACTTCATTTGCCACCTTAAAAATGGGGAAGTGCAATCCGCACAAAGGGGGAGCGTGTCGCTGCTAAGCGGGGCTCTGCCTCCCTCTGAGCAGGCGCAGCTTCCGTGGGGAGAAATGACCCCAAGTGAGGAAGCCACAATTGGGGAAAATTGTACCACTGGGGAATTGTTTCCAATTGGGGAAAATTGTATCATTGGGGAGAATTGTACTACTGGGCAAAACAGCAGTGCTGTGGAGGCGTTCCGATTCTTCCCGCGCGCAACGATCCGGCAAGACAGGAGGGAGAAGGACCTGAAGAACGTAAGTGCGCTCAGCAGCATCGTCCATTTGGGCAGGAACAAAGACATATGCAATACCTATCTTAGAGCCAGCCTAATTAACATATACCACGAGGAAAACCACAACCACGTAATTCTAAAGATGATGAAAGAATTGCAACGCACACACACTTATATGAACAGCCGACAAATAAGTTTAATCATTTACAACCTCTACCAGTACTTCTTCATCCAAGTAGTAAAACAAATTCACGCAAAGGATAACCCTTCGAATTATGAATGGTACTTAAGATTATTTTACGTTGTTGACGATGGCCTTTTCGTGACCCCCCCAAATAAGGGGGACTGGTACAAAAGCGATATGCCGGTGGACAACAGCTTGATGAGAAACCTTCTAATAACGTTGTCCAGAATTGTGAAAATGTATATGCATTGTGAAAATGACCTGAACACACTAAGCAAGATCGCTTTCGTTTATTCGTACTTCTCTGTGAGGGACAATGCCCTCGTGGAATTGCTCATTCGTAACATTTTCGAATGCATGGACATGAAAAAAAATAAAAAAATAAAATATTTTTCGCTAGCTGCTTTAGCCCTAGAAAAGTGGGAATTGTACAGCGTCAAATTCATGCATGCGTACTCCTCCCTTGTGACAAAGACAATTGACAAGTTGACAAGGAAAGGGGAAGAGCTGCTTAGTAATGGGAACAAGATGAACAAGAATAAAAAAAAAACGAAATTAAAACATGTCAACCTGTTCGATGTGCACAAAAAGGAGAAAAAAAAATTACCACTCATCAGTTTGAAAGACATTCTGACTTATTTATATGTGTTGAACAGGAACGACGTGAAGGATAATTACTTTGTTGAGAAGCTGCTGCGATATGCAAGCTTGTTTTGGGGATATGCCTCTGAAGCACAGGGGTGCAACCCCGGGGGGGAGTGTGTCTCCCTCACTGTGAACAAAAAAAAGGAAAGCTTCAACACTGATACTGTTTCACAAAAAAATAAACTCCTAACAAGCCCCGCATTCCGTAGCGCCCTCCATTCAAATAGGAAACGACACAAAAACAGAAGTAACATGATGACGCTTTATGCATTGTATAGAATTAGTAAGCGTGCTGCTCGTCGAAGAGAAATGCCCCCCAGTTCTTTTGCAAATCAAGTTTGGCTGCACGGGGATGGAGAAGAGGGAGGGGAAACCAACTTACCAATTCATAACGAGCCCGTCGAACTAAGCATGTCCAATTGGAAAAATGACCCATGTGATAATACGCCTACTGAGAACAGGAGTGTATTTTCCCCAGCCGATTACGGGCCCGAGTCCACTGTCTTCATCAACAAGCAGCGCACGCGGGTAAGCTTCTACAAAAAGGAGGTCATCCCCATGACAATTTTTCTGCACCAACTAACTCAATATGATTACGCATTTTTAAAAACAAAAGATGACTTTTCAAAATTGACAAAACTGTACACGGATGTACTCCTCAACAGTGACCTTAAGAATCTTCACTTTTTTTACACCCACAAGATTGTAAGCGTTGTCAGACACACAAATATATGTAGCAACGTCCTAACCACGTCATTGTACACGTCTGCTCTCCACAAATGCAGACGATATATTGCCTTAAAAAATGCAGACGTCTTCTCCCACATGTGTGCTCAGAATGTATGCGCTTGTGTTGTGATCCTCTACATACAAGTTTTGAAAAATAAAATAAAAGATGACCCCTTAACGGAAGTGTTAAGTGAGTTCTTGATCAAAATTTTTTCAACGTGTCAGCCTGAACAAGTCACCCATCAATTTTTAATCTCTCCTCTGAAGCTACTAAGCATGTTGCAATGCCTCCGTGTGAAAGTGGGCCCACGTGATGACAACCATTACGTTGTACCGGAGCCTATGGACAAAACAAATGGAGTAACAAAGAAGGGCAGCAATGTGGATGAGCTCCCATCCCTCAATACGAACAACCAAATCGACGAACAAAAAAACAACGTTAAGTCCAACGGACAAAATGCATTATCATCACATAAGACCAAATTAGAAATTTTAAACGTAACAATTCTGACAATTTTAAAAGGGCTAAAGTGGAAGAACAATGTGGATAATTCTTTGCTGCTCAAAAGTTACAAATACATGAACAGACTAGCTGTGCACGAAAAAAAAGCAAAGTTTTGTATGAACATGGTCAGGCAAAAAGATCATTCCTTGTGCAGCAAAATAACCCACGCGGTAAAGGAAAAAATGCGCGACTTCAATTGCGAGGAATTGATGAAGGTCTACTTGTACAGCGGAAACAACTTCAAAAGGAAAACTCTCCTCTTGAGAAACTTCTTTACAATTTTGTTGCTGTCAAATGGGGGGATGCTTCACAGAGCAGATAACAAATTTTTTATGTTGTTTTTTAAAACCGCCTTAACACATGTGCACCTGAATGAAGTGGGGGGGGGAAAAAATACATATTTTTTTAAAAATTCGAATGATATAATGAACAAACTGATGGTGCTATGTAGGACTTATATTTGCACACATGTCGACAGCATGCGGAGGAAGGATATATACTCACTAATCATGCACAGTGTTCTCCATTTATGTTCACTTTTCCAAAAAGGAAGAAATAAGGTGAATTACCGTTCTGTGAAAGGCAACCCTATTGCGCAAATCCTTGTGGATATTGCGAGCACCACGTTGAAGAGGTGGACCTTTATGAACGACGAAAGGAGTCTACTCATTTATGTGTGTCTACTTTGTTTTCGCAACATGGCGAAGAAAAATAAAAAAATTAAAAATATATTTTTTAATAAAAATGATGATAAGCATTTTGTAGGGAAATTGTCAAACGTGTATGCAGAACAAGTTGAACAAATCTGCCTCTCCGAGTTTGACCAACCCGCCACGACGTATACGAACCCCTTGCTACTTTTCCTTTTACTTAAACACAAAATAATTTTACGTCACCATAGGAGCAGGAAAGATATGCGAATTGTACAAAGGCTGGTCGGCAGTGGAACCCCACTTCACCGCCTCATGATGAATGTAGCAAGTGACACTCAATTCATGCGAGTCATCCTTTATGCCATAACGAAAAATTATTCCATCCTAATGGAGGAAGACCTTTTGGACAATTTGCATTTGCGCACAAGTACCGTGCAGGAGCAGCCAACACGGAACAGCACGACATCCCCTTTTCACTTGTCAACACAGAATAACCCCGGAGACGTAAGCGAGTGGATTGAACCTATAATGCGCATGTCAACTTGTGAAGATCACCATTTGGATAAAAGCATCCTTTGCAATTTTGTTGCACGTAAGAAGTCTGTGGAGAAGGCTATAAACGTCGCATTAAGCATGAACATGTCGGAAACGTTTTGTTGGTAAAGCTTGGCACGTTGGTCCGCTCCCGTGGTTCGTGGACAATTTGTAACGAATTTGTGGGCAATTTGCAGTTGTTTTTCTTTTTTTTTTTGCGCCACCCTGAATGCAACTTCTTGCCCAACTTTTTGTTTTTTTTGGTTTTCCGTCGCGCGCATGCGCATATGCCCGTGCAGAACGGCCATTTGGCAGCTGAAAGTACAGAGAAACGGAACAGACTTGCCCCAATGACAAACCGCCACTCGCATATGTACCTGTGCCGTATGCACGTATAACCCCTACATCGATACCCAACTGCTGATAGGTGTTGTATTACCACGCTTATCTCATGTTAGAGTGATAAAGTACCCCCCGTTTGAAAAAAGAAAAAAAAAAAAATCTAACCAAAAATTAAAAAAAAAAAAATATGAACAGAGTTAAAAGAAAAAAAAAATCTAACCAAAAGTTTTAAAAAAGTATGAACAAGTCATAAAAAAAAAAAAAAAAACATATATATAATATACATGTATAGAAGATAAAACATCAGGGCGCTGTGGATCTTCCTCAAAGGGTTCCTTTTTCTTCCCCTTTCTGATGGTGTAAAAAGAGCAACCGAAGGAAAACTGGCGTTATAAATAAGCGTGCGTCCTTGAGGAACATACAGAACAGTGTACCTAGATATAGAAACATGCAGAGGGAAAAACTCTGTTATGCGCAGCTGCAAGCAAAGATTTTTTCATAATTTTTTTATTTGACCGAGAGCAGGCACTTCTGCAAGCTGTTCACTGGATTATTTGCTTGTACATTCTGATAAAGGGTCACCTTTTGCGAACCCTTTTTTTTCCCCCCCTCCCGCATTTGTAAAAATACACACTGTGGTTCACTCCCCTACCTCGGCATAGCAGCCCAAGTCTTTCAAATTGAAGATATAGGTGAAGTAACTTTTTTTTTTTTTTTTCTTGTCTGGAAAATACTCAACAAAATGGAGGGAGAGAAAGGTACCAACCAAACGAACTATCTTAGTGACGAAGATTTACACAAAAAATATATCCAGCTTCGTGAATGCATCGAATTGGAAAAGGATGACATGGACAATTGTCATGTGAAGGAAATGAAAAAGTTGCTGATCACAGCTTTGTTAAAATATAAAGCCATAAAATTTGGTGATTTTATTTTAAAATCAAAGAGAAAATCAAAATATTTTTTTTCAAGTGGAGTATTAAATAACATTGTTTCTGGACACATTATTTCGTTTTTAATTACTCATTTAATTTTAAAGGAAAAAATTCCCTTCCATTATTTGTTGGGGGCATCTTATAAGGGTATTCCAATAGCAACCCTAACTAGCCATTTTTTATTCCGGACGAATAAATTTGCAAATGTTTTTTACCTGTACGACAGAAAGGAAAAAAAAGATTATGGTGACAAGACGCTCATTGTGGGCAATTTGGACGAAGCAGTTAATGGCGATGTACACAATACAAAGGAAGACAAAAGCGAAAAAAAGGTAATCATAATTGACGACGTCTTTACCTGTGGCACTGCCCTCACGGAGATAATAAACAAGCTAAAGGCATACCCCAAGTTGAGGGTCGTCGCTTTCATCGTTTTACTTAACAGAAATGAGTACGAATTGAATGAGAACAATGAAAAGGTGTACTTCAAGGATTTGTTTGAGCAGAAAATGAACATCCCTCTTTATAGCATTCTTAGTTACAACGAGGATTTGGAACCTCTCATGGGTTAGGCGTCAAACCGTTGGTCATCTCTCTCTGGCGGAGTTGGTGTCGAACCTTTAGCCATCACTCCCCCGGAGGCGATTCATATTTCTCAATTCTTCAAACGCAAAAAAAAAAATTTGGGAAATATAGTTAGTCCGTGCAGAAATATGCACATGTGTTGTACCCCCTACACACTGTCCAGGTGCGCCCGGGCACAGGAATGCACACACAAATGTGCAAACCCATGTGTAGGCCCACATGCAGGTGAACAAAGAACAACTGGCACAAATAAATACAGCGTGGAGAGTACCAAGACAAGAAAAAATGAAAAGCTTATTAGGCAAAAAAATAAATAAATAAATAAATATAATAAAATGGTGAAGATAAAGTATAAAGGAGAAAATGGGGGTGATGCAAAAAAGAAAAAAAAAAAAAAAAAAAGAATGTTTGATGAACAAAAATTTTAAATTAGTGAATCATTAGGTTAAAAAAAAAAAAAAAAAAAAAAAAAAAAAAAAAAGGAAAAAACTTATCCTCATAATTACTGCACTTGAGCACGTGCAGGCGCCCGAATGGCTATGTTACACAAGGGCACTTACACATGTGTGTAACAACCTTGGGCTGATCTCACAGGTACACGCGTGGATGCGCATCCTGTGCAATGCCTCATCGGCATATATATTTGCTCCTGCCGAATTCCATTTTTTTAAAACATATAAAATTTTTTTTGCAAACGTGAAAAGGAGGGGCCATGGGGTCTGATCTTCTGTATCTTTCTCCTTGGGGTCAATGGAACACATGACTTGGAAAAAAAAAAAAAAAAAAAGGGGGGGGAGAGAGCAGCGGCGAGACCCAGCAGAACCAAGCGAAGTAGGCGAAGTAAGCGAAGCGAAGACGGAAGGCCCGACGACGGTGCACCATTCAACGATTCACATTTGAGTATTAACCCGCCCTTTTTGCAGCTCCACTTTGTCATCCCAGCTCGAACCCATCGGACTCACGTGCACACTTGCACAACGCACATTTTCATGGCGCCCCCCCCCTTTTTTTAGCAGCACTTCTTTTTGTTATCCTTTATCGGCTTGGCATTCAAATTGATGTTGGCCCTTCCCTTCTGCTGGTTCTCCAGCTGCGATTTATTCTTTATTTCATGCGCCATGGTCTTAAAGGCTTGTTCAACGTTGTGGGCAATTTTTGCTGAAGTCTCTAAAAACTGAATGTTGCAACTATCAGCTAACTCTTTTCCTTCCTCGTAACTCACATTTCGATCATTTTTTAAATCAATTTTGTTTCCTATGAGGATTTTCTGTACGTCCTCCGATGCGTATCTGTGAAGGGGAAAAAAGGGGTACGTACATCCGTGTGGGGCAGGTAAAGAATGCGACACGCGTAGAAGGGGTGCGAAAAGAATCAGTGCAGATGGTTATACTTGGCCACCAAGCCACACTCCTCCTTAAAACCCTACTTTTCTATCTCGATTATCCAATTCTTCACATTGTTGAAGCTGTCCCGGTCGGTCACGTCATACACTATGATGATACCTGTGAGTGTGGGAGTGGATGGGGGAGGACGATGTACGGTGGTCTGTGTGCATATGGGGTCACCTAGATATAATTGACTGGACGCATACAAACTGTAATCACCACGCATGTGCGGCCACGTTTGCACCATATATTATTTTTAAAAACAAATGAGTAGTACCTTGGGCTCCCCTATAATAGGAAGACGTTATGGTTCTGAATCTTTCTTGTCCAGCTGTATCCCACTGCAATTTTGTTAAGAAAAAAAAAAAAAAAAATAATTACACAAGTGATTTATATGGTATATCCACTCCGATATCGCGTTTTCTCACAAAAGGGCAGCTAACCCCAAAAAATGTCTACTTACTATTTGCAATTTTATAATTTTGTCTTCTATTTCTATCGTCTTTATTTTAAAGTCAACTCCAATTGTGCTGATGTAACTATCTGTGTAAGTATCATCCTGCAAAAAAAAAAAAAAAAAAAAAAAAAAAGAAACGTTATCATTACGTCATTACCAATTTGTCCACAAGCAAATGTGGATCACACACCACTTGATGAAAAGCGGCGCAACGTTCGTTTGGCCATTTTCCGTTTTCCTAATCTATTCATTAGGTATATATATATATTTTTTTTTTTCTGCCCCTCTTGCTCTGTGCATAAGAGAGGAGGTACAATGGGTGGATGTCTCTTAAAGGGATCTCTCGTCATGTCAGACAGGGTGTATAATTGTGCAGGCGAAAAAAAAAAACAAGTAGGGCACTCCCCTCATGCGACTTGCGAGTATAATCCATCTCATTCTCTTGACGCTACATTGTATTACCGCAAAACGAAGGAGCAAACAAGACTTCCCAACGCCACTGTCTCCAATTAATAAAATTTTAAATAAACTGTCACTGTGAGAGGGGGGGGTAGAAGTGAAGCGACAAAAATGATGAGCAAAGGGGGGAAAAGTGCAGACGCGGGTGGCGAAAGAACAGGCGTGGAAAAAACCTTTGCCAAGTGAAATGACCCCACGGTGGTGGTGTTGGGGAGGATGCCTCATGCGCTGAGATGCAAGCCACATAAAAGACCACGCAGAACAAGCACACCACACGACATGTGCGTCATGCGATACACAAGTGAGGGAGAAACCCGACGCTGTCACGTGGGTGCTCCGCCCGACTCAGTAACCCATGCATATTTGGCGCAAGAAGTACAAATGAAGCTCGAACACTTACTAACTGTCATTCATTTTGGTATGCCTAAACTTCTATATGAATGGAGAGGAAACTTTTGCAAAGCGCACGGTGGGAAATGTGGTGGGGGAACATAAAAAAATAAAAAATAAAATAAATAAAATATGTAAAAAAAAAAAAAAAAAAATTAATCCTAAATGAAGGAGGGCACAAAATCTGTTCACATGGAGGGGGACATAAAACATGATGCATACGCATTAGCCTTTTTAAATCTGTTATAAATGAACGGGAGGTGGCTCAATGGAATTGGTCCATCATACGTGCTGCTCAGAGAAAGAATACTAATAAAAAAGGGGTTGTGGTATAGTGGGTGCGAGAGGAAATGCACAAAGGGGGGAAAAGGAACGAACGGATGAGCGAACGGCGCACGAGTGGAAGGGTAAAGGCTATAAATGAAAGGGGCAGATCAATAAAACCAGAAGAACACGCAAAGGCACAAAGGCAAATGCGAAAACGAACATGAACGCGAATGCGCGTGCGAACATGCATGTGAGCATTAATGCAAAGATTAAAATACAGAGTGAAAATAAAAAAACCGGGACGGCAACAGGCATACGTGAGCTACGTGAACGGGGGCTTGAAACGGTTCAGCGATTTTTTTTTTTTTTTTTTGTTCACCCATAAAAACAAAAAAAAACAGCCTTCGCGCGGGTACGGCATATGTATACACAAAGGAAAAAAAAAAAAAAAACAAAGCGGCATAAAAAAAAAAAAAAAAAATTAATCCTAAATGAAGGAGGGCACAAAATCTGTTCACATGGAGGGGGACATAAAACATGATGCATACGCATTAGCCTTTTTAAATCTGTTATAAATGAACGGGAGGTGGCTCAATGGAATTGGTCCATCATACGTGCTGCTCAGAGAAAGAATACTAATAAAAAAGGGGTTGTGGTATAGTGGGTGCGAGAGGAAATGCACAAAGGGGGGAAAAGGAACGAACGGATGAGCGAACGGCGCACGAGTGGAAGGGTAAAGGCTATAAATGAAAGGGGCAGATCAATAAAACCAGAAGAACACGCAAAGGCACAAAGGCAAATGCGAAAACGAACATGAACGCGAATGCGCGTGCGAACATGCATGTGAGCATTAATGCAAAGATTAAAATACAGAGTGAAAATAAAAAAACCGGGACGGCAACAGGCATACGTGAGCTACGTGAACGGGGGCTTGAAACGGTTCAGCGATTTTTTTTTTTTTTTTTGTTCACCCATAAAAACAAAAAAAAACAGCCTTCGCGCGGGTACGGCATATGTATACACAAAGGAAAAAAAAAAAAAAAACAAAGCGGCATAGCGGCGAAAGGAACTTGATGACGGAGTTAACAAACGCGAATGATCAGCGACGGGCGACCAGTCACCAATGACAAGTCACCGCGATTGGGCCGACGGGACGAAACCAAATTACAAGTACCTTTAAAAAAGGAAAAAAAAAAAAACAAGAAAAACAGAAAACGGGTTTTCCCCTCGGAAGCCGTCCCCAAATGACCCATTATGTGACGACCGGACAGTTTAAAAAAAAAAAAAAAACGCAGTCATCATTAAAAATGATTGAATGCTGCACATTTAAACTGAAGGTTCGTCACAGACATGAGCAAATATGAAGGGGGACAAAAAAAAAAGGACATCCCCCACACTCATCCAAATCGACATAGAAGTACGGTCATGTTAACGAGCATCCGTACATGTCAACATACATATGTTGTGTATGCTTGCTGCGACAGCGGGGGTTGGCGTCCGCATGACGCGAGAAGAAACTCCCTGGGTGTGTCCTCTCTGCTGGGAGGATGACTTAAGGAACGGGTGATACGTCGACCAGTTTGCAACGCCGCACTGTGTATATGTACCTACGTGTGTGGACGTGAACGTGAACTCGAACGCGCATTTAGTTTCGCCTCATCAGTGGATTAAAACAAACGGCGACGGTCAACTGGGGCAGTATGGCGCACTTAGGTGTCCTATTTCTTATGCGAAACGATTAACCACGCACACGCGACGTGGTACCCTGCATGGTGTAGGAGCTGTGACCCAGTGACCTTCTCGACCGTCCGTGTAGAACGCATGAACCTTTTCGCTGACCGTCTAGGTGTGAATGTTTGATCATCCCAAGGGGGGCATCATTCTTAGGCCAGTGGAAGGGCCACTCACCCCTATGTCTGTACACGTCGCATAGGTTTCTTCACACAAATAATATCACCTCATTCGATCTGCCTTGCCTCCCTGACAGAGTTATTATGTGTAGGAAACAGGGGGAGAACAAACATAAAGCGCTCATATTGAGTGCCATAGGCGAAACAAACGAAATGAAGGACGCCCCCCTCTCTCGTTGCTGCTCCCTGGTATGGTGACGGGAAAACTCGCAAGCGCGTCATTCGCATTAACTGTGTCAATCGCGTTAAACTATGTCAACCGCTGCCGATGGTGTAGCCCACAAACGGCGAATAAATGCATTCGAACAGCTTCAAAAAAGGTGTTGGCCCCTCCGTTTTATTTGTTACACTTCCTTATGCCTGACTGACGGGTGTATAAATTAGTTCCCTTTTGTGTGCACTTTTTTTTTTTTTTTTTTTTTTTTTTTTTTTTTTTTTT
>NW_012192615.1:0-3665 GCF_000956335.1 Plasmodium fragile | reverse complement strand
TTTTTTTTTTTTTTTTTTTTTTTTTTTTTTTTTTTTTTTTTTTGCAAATAGCTAGCTGATAATTAGCTGTAAAAGTCTAAAGGGTTGTCGTCAAAAGGAACGAAAAGAAAAAAAAAAAAAAAAAGAGGAAAACAGACGTCGAGGAAAAGCAGCATTTGAGTTATGCAAAGGGTGTACTGAAGCAGCAGAATTTTTTTTTCTCTTTTTTCCCGCCTGACGTTGGTGCTGTTCCGTTTCGCCTTCCTGCTTGCAGAGCATGTGGGTGTGATTCTTCCAGTGCGGTGAAATATTTTCCTTCTCGACCGTAAAGGGGGACTTACACCGCGTCGTAGGGGCGTTCACAAGTTCGATGCTACATGGGTGCAGAGCCTGCTGTGTAGTCGTCCCTTTTTTGTTCATTTTTCCTTTCCGCCACAGAGGGGTGGAGGTGTACAATAAACGCGTGTGAGAAAATACCTCCCGCGGTGGGCAACATGGTCAGCAAAATTGCCAAGTGATCATGAGATGCCAAAAAAGAAAAAAACAAAAAAAAAATATCCTTTAAAAGGATGCCTTTACGTGTGCGCCTGAGACTTAGGAAAACTCCCCCCCGCCCCATGGCAGATCCAGGGGACCCTACCTCCTTGTGATGATTCTCCACAAAGTGACGTAAACAGTCACAACTGTACTGCCTAGATCACTTACACCTCCTACTGCCCGGGGAGGGGCGTCAATGCGATGGAGCGGTACAAGGCTTTCCTAAGCGAAATAAAAAGGGAAAACGAGAAAATCGGGAAGAAAATCCTCTTCGTAAATAACAAAACCAAGTATAAAGTACTGGATGGAAAAATACTTGAATACAATAAATTTTTTGTGAACAGCTATGAGGTAGAAAAAAGAAACAACGTGTGTAAATACTACAAGCATAAAATAGACGAGAGCAGGAAAAAAAAAAAAGGAAAAATAAACAGCCATGGTTTTCCCTTTTTTGAGGTTTACAAAAATACAAACCCAGCATTTAAAAATAATTTACCACAATATAATCTTCTTCAAATGATAAAAAATTACAATGAGTTGGAATTGTTTAATTTTTGTTCGAGGAGAGGTGTAGAGGTCAATTTATTCTCTCCCCTCTTTTCTCAGTTCATCGAAATAGTAATAAAGAAAAAAGACCTGTACAACATCAACGACCTGTTACTACTGACAGAGCACATAAAGACATTAAATTATTATCACCCCTACTTTTGCAAATTAGTATGTAGAGAGGTGTGTCTCGATATGCACAAAATTAAGACTGTCCATCAGATAACACGTTTTCTTGACTTTCTCATGTACTTTAATATTTTTAATTATTATTATGTGAATAAGTTTTACAAATATTTAACTCATTTAATTACACACCATAATAAATGGACCGTTGTGGTCACTCGATTAGACTCCTCTTCTGTAGAAGAACCAGTAATAAATGAATCCCACGCGAATGACACACATGTGAATCTGATCCAAATACACTCAGACGATATTATCTCCTTATCTTTGTCCTTTAGAAAATATAAAATGATCGATGCAGACTTGCTGCTCCTGTTACTTTACGTGTGTGGTCATCAGGCATATGGCCACTTGAGGAATGCCCACACATTATACCATCTTACACGAGTTATCAAATTTTACACATTTGTGGACAGGCCCTACTCCTCCAAATTGTTTCACTACCTTTTTGAGCAAGTCCTGAAGGACACACCAAGGGGGGATGCCAACTTCGTCCCTCTCCTAAAATCCTTTTACGCCATTAGCAAAGAGCTTAGCACAAAATTGGATGTGGATATGCACAACGCCACGCTGAACATTTATGACCACAAGGGGCAAACGGAAGGAGGCCGCTCCGGGGGGGACACCTCTCCCCCGACTTATGTTCTATCGGAGTGTAGCGGCGGAAAAAAAAAAAAAAAAAAAAAAACACACACACACGAAAATGGGATTAGAAATGGGATTGGAAGTGGAAGCGGAAATGGAAGCGGAAACGACGAACTGGCCAAAGACGACACAAGTGCAAATGTGCACAGGACAGTTGAACCCGAGAGGGAGAAGAACCCCTTGGCCCCCTTCAACTGCGACGCCAACTCAAATCTAAAGAAGCTAAAGTTGGACGATGACATGTTACTTGTACCCCACGACTACGACTCGCGTCCTTCCGACAAAACCTTCACCGATCTAGTGGAGACCATCAAGCACGTCGTGCTGCTCATCGAGTTGAAACTTCTCTCTGCCTTCCCCTTTGTGTGTGAAAAGAGCCCAGCCCAAATCGAGTTCATGAAACGGGTGAACTTCCAAGCGGACCGCGACAAAAACGTCCACAAGTACAATGCGCAAAATGTCAGCCGGGAGCAGCGCGCGCTCGTGGACCGGCTAATGCGAAGGAGTCATCAGGGGACGCAGCAGAGGGAGGAGCAGCAGCGGGAACGCCCCTTTGACGACTCCAATCTGAGCTTCCTGTTTTACGAAAACTATTGCGACGCGCCAGGAACCGTCACGATGGGTGATATAAACGAGTTCATTAAATCTAAGCCAGACGTCAAATTCAACCTCACAGATGGCACCTATTTCGCTCACATATTTTCTCACCTCTGCCAGGTCCAGGTTCGTCCACTTGTACAGGCGGCTACCTCTACCCATCCACACCATTTAGATCTCTACACACACATGCAACTCTCCCTTCTGTCCCCCCGTTGCAGCTGCGTGAAGCGGAAGAGCGCATTCTGAAGGAGAGCTTCCAAGCCCTGCCGCTCTGGGCAAACAGCCTAGTGCGCCTCGACGTGAACAACGTGGCTGACTTGTTCTACGCCCTCACCATTTTTCAAGTTATTCAGGTAAAGGGAAGCACCAATTAAGCCATTGCGCGATTAAGCAGTTGCGCGGTTAGGCGTAACGGCCAAAGGTAGCAACAGCTGCGCTTCACCACATGATGACCCACCTCACCCAACTGCAGGGATGCCACAACGGAAGAATCACCAAAAACAAATACGGCTACTCCAAAAAGGAGAGCCACACCGAAAATGACGCCCTCTACAAAATCCTGTCTCAAATTTTAATAAAAAAAATTATTAACATAAAATGTGAACGTCTTTACAAGGTCATTTTGTCCTGCGCAAATACGGCCTACTCGGTAAGTACCATTGAAGTGATACAAAAAAGGGTCCTCTTTTGTGCACAGCGGGATGATATACGGTAAGATTTCCCTCCGCAAAAGCATGTCACCCACTTGCATACTTCTCCCTACCCCAATCCCCTCCGCAGGACGTGTACTTGAATCACTTTTTAAAAAAATTCAATCGGCATGTTAAGTTTGGAAAAATGCGCAAGTACGTTAACTGTTAATTTGCTAATAGGGTGAAAGTGTCCTTGGTGGGTTAGGACCTGAGCAGCTTCAACCCCCGTGCGTGGAAGAACTGCTCTCGGTGTATCTCCTCGCTCACATGCGTCACCGCCGTTTTGGAGTAAGCACACTTGGACAACAGGTGGATTTCAGCAGCTAGCTGTTTTGCCCCCATGTCTGAAAAAAAAAAAAAAAATTAAAATAAAAAAAAAAGGGCAGTACGCAAACGTAAGCATAAACTACATGTAAGTTACTCCTCTACATGGGACAAGACAAAATAAAAAAAAGAAGAAAAAAACGCCTCCATGTGCAA
>NW_012192614.1:209643-265889 GCF_000956335.1 Plasmodium fragile | reverse complement strand
GCCCGTGGCCTTTTTCTTCCCATCCTCTGGAAACAAGTTCTTAAATTGTTTGGGGTTAAAGAACATACTTTCAGCGAACAGTTTTTTTTCATATCGTTTTTTTTTTTTTTTCATTGTAGCCTTTGTTTCCTTTTAGCAAGTGCGTCCGCAGGGTTTCCCCCCCCGCACGGCTCCCATTTCCTTTCGCGTGTCTTGGCAAAAACTCGTTCTTTGTCAAACCAGACGGATAGGCATACGCATAAGTATAGGTGTGCAGGTGTGCACTTTTAACATGACTCTGTGGACGCCTGCTACTTCCCCGGTAGGTGTTATGCGCGGGACAAATGCTTTGGCCACTTTTGCTGCCCGTGAAAAGGCACAAGCCGTTTTGTAAAAGCACGTAAGCTATCGCAGCGACATTCAGTAGGGCGCGAACGGGAGGCATTATTTCAGGCTGCGGAAATGCGTTTCAGTTCGCTTAGCGCTCCTCATCTTTGAGTATGGAAGTTGCAAAAGCGCAAAGGAGGCGCGTATTGAAGTGGTACAGAAGTTGATTTGGTACAAACGTTGAAAACATTCAAACGTTGAAACGGTACAAATACTACAAATGGTGCACAGCGGTACGGTACTGTTTATTCCTCTCAATTTTGCTCACCCGTTTGCTATTTTTTTTTTTTCATTTTTTGAGAATGGGCAAAATTCTTAATGCGTCACGGATACGTACACATCGCGCAAGTGTGAACTAAAACTCGCTGGAACTCTACCCATTTCGACTCCTTGCTCACACCTAGTTCAGATGGCGGCGCGGAGAGCAGTCCCAGAAATGCAAACGGCGGAAGGAAAAGTGAACCTCCTCTTTTCCTCAAACGAGAACGATATATCACCTGCCAAATTACAGTCAAAATGACACAAATGTGACAACAAAAAAATAAAGTGAAAAAAAAAAAAAAAAAAAAAAAGAGCAGATCGGGGCATGCCGTAACATGCTGCTACACAGCTTGACATATGGAAATGGAAAGCAACAATTATCGGGCAGGGGGGCGACTTGGCTTGTTCACTTTTTCTTCTTGGAAATTTCCATCTCCTTGTTTCGCTCGTTCAGGTCCTTTATGATGCTGTATACTTTGCTCGGTCTGCAGAAAAAGTCGGGCATTCCCAAGTGTGTATAGATAAGTACTCACAAATAGCCACTACTGGGTATAGGGGTACACCAAAAAGTGCACCTCGTGAGGGATCGAAATTGTGCAAGAGAGGTGGTAATTCCTGGATGGTGAGACGTGTAGATGGGGCGGGGGGCATGCTTACACCCACTCAAGGGAAAACACACACACACAGGATCATCACCCTCACATATACACATATACTGCCACATTAGCGCATCTTTGGGGGGAAACGAACCTGCCATATACGAGTCGGTACTTCAAAAGCTCCACTGCGCCCTCGCTGAGGGTGTTATCCTTGAGCACATACTTTCCAAAGGTGAAGCACACGAGGGTCTTCTCTATCTTGCGCGCCTTGGAAAAATAGGCTGCCATGTTGGCGGCATACTTTATGTCCTCGTCTATTTTAATATCTGCCAAATTTAAATCGGCTGTGATTATTTGACCATTAATTTTTTTATTTCGAAGGATGACATGCCCTCCTGGGTGTTCATGTACATGAAACCACAGATCATTGAACTTTAAAATTTGAGTCGAAATTTTCTCATTCTGTTTGCTATTACGTCCTATTATTAAAAATGGGGAAGACAAATCTGTTTCATTAATTTTAATTAATAAAGAACCTTTATAAATATTTTGCGAACTTTTAATTGCATTTGGTTCAATATTTAAAATTTTTTTTTTTAATACTTCTTCTTTTTCTTTATTTTCTTCCATTTTTTTTATATATTTTTTTCGGTTATCTTCGAGACAATTGCATTTTAATTCCTTTTCAATTAGCATTAATGCGTCAAATGTTTTTTTGTCAATCCAGTCGGTCATCTTTGATATGGTGTGATTGAATACACTTAACTTGTTTATGTTCTCATGAAGCAAGTATGCTCGTGCGCACACCTCCCGGTCGTTTTTATACTGGTTCATCATTTCTTCATACTGTGGGATTTTTTTTCTTATAAATTCTTTACAGAACTTTAAAATTGTGTAAAATTTATTCACGGAGAGGTCCCTTCCGTGGTAGTAATAAACGAGCTCGATGACCGTTTCGAAATGTGTTGCTTTGTCTTGTGGGTTGGTTTTGTTTTCGCCACCCCGATTGGTGTGTCCCCCTTCGTCTTTTTGGTCTCCCTCCACCGCGTCGTCCATTCGACTACCTCCTGCGGTATTTTCCACATGTCCGTTGTTAACAATTGTTGGCGCGGCGCATACATCTTGGGGAGTTGTATCTCTCCCCTTACCCTTCTTCAAAAACTTTACAGCCGAATACAAATTCAAATTGTAATCAAAATGGGGGTCAAATGAAAGAGCTTCATCTTTTTCCTTTAAGTTTAAAAAGCGCACCCACTTAATGTATGCCTTATTGAAGAAATCCAGAAGCGCCCCGGAATCAATTTCTTCAAATTTGGCATTCCGCGGAATGTTCAAATAATCCAAAAATTTTAATACAGTATTGTAACTGAGCCCTTCATACAAATCCAACAGGGACGAAATAAAAATCTGCTCCTTTCTTGCTTTGAACAAACCAGAAAAGGACGAAAAAAAATCATATTCATTTGGAATTATTTTACATTCCTGATTTGTGGGGAAATTATAAATGTGTCCCTCCTTGTATGACTTGTCTATCACCTTCTCTGTTATATAATTATGAGGAGAAATTAAAATTTCATCATTTACCTTGTTTATAAGAAACGAGATGCAGGAATTATTGTGGAGGTCAAAGAGGAGTGTGACTTTTCTTCCACTATTACTGAGGTCATCTTTTCCTCCATTCCCCAAGATGTCTTCAATGTCGATGTCTTCATCTGTTTTCCTCTTTAAGATAAAATCAATACATAATATTTTGACGAAACTTTTTTTTATATATATATCCGAAATGAGTGAATATTTCAAGACGGGATTTAATTTCTGTGCATAATCATCGTCAATAAATCTGTTAAAAAGTTTTTTTATTTTCAACCCTAAAGAAATTACTGGATTATCATTATCATAACAAATGTACAAATAATATTCCTTTTGTCCTTTTTTATTCAAATGCAAAACGATCGTTTTATGATCTGCCTGTGTTATATGTTCGACCACACAGTCTTGTAAAAGGGCGTTTAATTCAATTGCTAATAAATGTAGCGTCGTATAATCCATCCGTTGTTCTTGTGTCCCATCCTCCTGTGCCCGTACATTCTTTATCCTCTTATTAAAACAGTTTTTCGAGTTTTTTATTTCATTTGCCTTTTTTTCCAGCACCCTAAGATATGCTTCGTCTGTTTGATCATATTTTGTATACCTGAATATGCTGCTGTCCTTGTGGCCATTTTTTTCACCTTGGCTATTTTTCAGTTCACTTTTGCACACACTTTTCTTGTTAAAAAAAAATGCCCTCTTCATTCCATATTTGGTCTTATTGTCCGCTATGAAATTAAAGTTTCCCCTGCCCTGCTGGAACACACGTCTGCTCAGAATTACAAGCCACGCATTCATCACACATGATACGAATACGGTGAAGAAAAGCAGCACTTTTCCTATTCGTAGCAGAAACATGAAACCGGACTGGGGGAGGGGTGGGAGAGTGGGCTTTCGCGATGGTGGACTAGCAGCTTACCAGATTTGCCTATATGGCTTGACTTCCTACACCTCGGACAAAATTGCAACATGCATCTGCTGCGCGGTTGGGTGGGCGAAACGGACTGGAGAAAGGCAAGGCGTGCAGGAGGGCACACCAGATAGGAGCTAGCGGGCCGTCAAGGTGTTCGTGTAAAATCGTTTGAGGTCATGAAGGCGGTGTGGTGCGCTGAAGGGGCGCATTCTTATACTGGCCTGTGTACCCCTGCGTGTGGCTTCCGCGCGCAGTTGGCTATGGTGAGCCACAAAAAGTGCGTAAGGGGGAGAAAAACACGCTGCAGATTAAGTGCGCCGATAAGGTAATTTCTATTTTGCTCCACAGAAAAAGCAATTGTACCATCTCACTGCGCGGAAGCGGCAACTACAAATTCGCTGCAGGAAAAACGCTAGCGACATGGTCATAAAATCACGCAACGGTTCCTAAGGCTTCCCCCATGGGACAACGTGTTTCCGTTCATGGCCTTCTTTTTTGACCAATTCATGTGGAGGAACAAAAACACTAGTACGGAAGGAACATTTGTCGATTAGTTCATTTCCGTTTGGGTCCGGCTATATGTGGCGATATGGACGTGGGCTTTTGAAGGGTAAAATGCACAGTCGATTAGGTAACTAAGCCGGAGCGTAGGTCCACGGGGTGGTGCACAAATGGACGGTAGGTGAAACGCCAAGGGTTGTCTCAGTCAAGTAGCCAAACAGACTGTATGCCAGGGTAATTACCCAAGCGCCCCTCCCCGTTCGTGATTTGGATTTTAAATGGGAAAAAAAAAAAAAAAAAAAAAAAAAAATTGATAAGCATAGCGGATAACCGCATGGGAGCGAAAAACACACCGCAAAGATTACCCTTATAGGAGAATCTTGTACTTCTGCTCCATTGGAACACTATTCACTACACATTTGCCATCGTACGACAGAGACGCAAACACCCACGCGTCCGTTTTGCTCCACATGCCCTGATAAACAGACTCCTCGTGATCCGAGTATGTTCTTATTAACTGATAGTTCGTTTCTTTTTTCTTCAAATTTAAACTCGCAGGATAGTCAATTCTGTGTAGCTTCACCGTATTGTCTGAACTAGTACTTAGCAATAACTCATCGTGAAAATTGTTAAAGTGGATGGAGGTGATCCAATGTGAATGAGTATTAATTGTAAGAAATGCATCAGTGAGAAATCGAAGGTCCCAAAATTTTACGTAACCATCATTTGATGAAGTTACAATGACATTTGGAATATTTGGATTGAAGTCGATGGATGATAAATCAGCTTTATGGTTTGCAAAGGTAGAAAATATTTCCACGTCATTTTTGATGTCATATCCGTACACATTAGTGTCACTAATAACGGTTAAGATATTTTCGTGATGTGGATCGAAGATTCCGTAATTCAACTCCCGATCCATGTTTTTGGAGGCAACAAAATCCACGTCCTTTTGGCTCCTCCCAAATATATCGTAACGGTACTTATCTATAACTGCAATTCTACGAAACTTTCCCTCATCATCATCCACCGCGATGTGTTTGATGCCATCATATGGTTTTTCTCCTCCCAATTCGCATAGTTTGTCCAGCGCTGCTTTTCCTTTTCCTCCATCCATTGACTTATCTTTCTTCAATTCATGCGCTATACTATTTACAGGTCTGTTTTCCTGCTTCCCTAGATCATCTAAATTTCGACTCGCTTGGTTCTCCACCTTTGACTTGCCGGTGTCTGTCTCCCCTCCTGCAACAAGCTCTTCCTCATCGAAGTTGTTCACGCTGCCCCGATAGAGAAAACACCTACACTGCAATCCACCCGTGTCAGGAGAAATCTGGCTAGTACTACCAAAATCCCCAGAAACAACCGCCGAGGTACACAAAAGAATGTCTTTCCCCTTGCCATCCCCCTTTTCACACACATCTAAGCAAACCAAGTGCTTGATCTCTTCCTTGTGGTCAAAAACCTCGACATTCCGGACAGTGCAGGATTGATCATTGTACTCAATCAAATGAATTTCATTGTCGGTAAAGGGGTTACATGTGCCTAACAAAAAGTAGTGCAAATGGTATGACTGCTCGGGTAGTTGGTAGTTCAGACTGCTCAAACATTTGGACTTAAAAGGTAAGTAATAACTATTCTTGAGAATTCTCCCAGAATGCATCATTGATAATTGGGTGATTCTGTGGCGGCTTCTTCGTGGTGGGTCATCTCTTGTTCATTTTGCTACTGCCGGTTACACACACACATGCGTTTATGTGCCCTCTGAGGGAATCTACCCAAGGTAGAAGAGTATCTGCTAAATGGTCAGATATGATGGGTGACCCTTTCCCCCCGCCAAAAAAAAAAAAAAAAGAGGATTCAAATCGTCACAATAGCATGGTTACCCTATTCTGCATGCAAAG
The DNA here is from genome assembly GCF_000956335.1 of Plasmodium fragile. NCBI lineage: Eukaryota > Apicomplexa > Aconoidasida > Haemosporida > Plasmodiidae > Plasmodium > Plasmodium fragile. The sequence continues at coordinate 259,761 of NW_012192614.1, read as the reverse complement.
TGGCGAAAGGAAGTAGCTGGCCCACACAGTTGCTCTTTAACATTCACATGCATGTACATGTACGTTTGTACGTATTCCTGTGCACGTTCTCGCCTATAAACCTCTCCACTAAGCGAAAGGCGCTAAGCAAAATCTGCTTCGCTTATCCTACCCCTTAGCTACACTGATCGAAATGCGTGCCTCTTCGTACGGATTTGTAAATGACAACACCCGTGTGGGAAATTTAAGATCTACCGTTCCGTTATACCATCTTAGGCAATACAAAAAAGAAAAAAAAAAAAAAGTTGTAAAAATTTACCATATGGAGTGGGTTCCTCAAAGTGAAGAATTGTACACACAGAATATTGTTGCGATATATTTTTTTTTCTTTGCTTTCACTATGTTGCTTCTCCCTTAGTATCATTCGCACTAGCTTTCTGTGCACACCGTCGGACCTACTCACCACGCTGAGCGCAGTCGATGCCTAGTTTATTTTGAACAAACCGAATTGGAAAGGGCGCAATTGCAGAGGTACAAACGCGCGGGGGGAGACGCTAACGCATTGTGTAGTTGGCATACCAAAATGGGTATACACATATTTAGGTCAAGAAAAATGAAAAAAAAAAAAAGGAAGTAAACAAATCACGCACATATATGGTGAAATTTCATGAAGCTATACACAAATGAATATGCATAATGCGCCACACAAACATATTTTAACACCGAGCTGGTTTATCAGGGACACCTCAAGGTGATGGGCTATAAAGATCGTTCCATTTTTTCTGCAATGTTGGGAGATCATCAACGGGTTGATATTTCCTGCATAGCATATTTTGAATGTGTTTTTTCTTTCCTCTTCGGCCCTTTGTCCTTTTTGCGCTACCATCTTTGTCATCATCGTTGTTTTCCTGCTGCTCACTTACGTAGGCCCTTATAAATTCAGATTCCACCTGTTCAGCGGATTTTATGAAATTTTCCTTCTCGTAATTTATTTTTGGTGGCTTGTTGGACGTCATTAACTCGAGCAAACTTTTCGTGGTTTTTCCCATCCCCTTTTTATCGTCTTTTGTATTAGCATCCTCTGCTGTAACGTCCTGTTTGCTAAGGATGGTGCGCAGACGCTCATTTAGCTTCTCGTTAATTAGTGGGATTTTTCCCTTGGTGGACGTGCCACTTCCCATATCCGGTAAGAACATTTTTTTATATATTTTAAGTGCATCTTCTTCTTTTTTCTTCATGTCTTGAATATGATCTGACTGTTGGCTGAAGGGATCATCAGGATTGTACAACGGGTTCTTCTCTGCATCATTAAATGTTTCTTTGTTAGTGATTAGTTGATTTGGCATTTGCCCTGAGTGCTCCGCGACATCCGCCGGGTCCTCATTTATAATATCACTTTGATTAAAAATGGAGAAGAAATTGTCTTCCTCGTCCTCATCCGCTTCTTCACCTTCGTTGGAAGTTAAACCGTCTTGGTGATAACTTCCGGTGGCCTCTCTTCCCTTTCTCTGTTCTTTCTCCTTTTGGAATTGCCCAATTTTGTCTGTTAATAGGTTGATAAAGTTTTCTAACTCCTTTTTCGTGTTAGACGTTGCGATAAGGGAAGACGGGGAGGATCCCACACGCTGCGCATTCCCCACCGCTTCTATCTCATCAGTGATACACTTAACCGCGTGTTGGTAGTGGCCAGCGATCAGCACGCACTCCTCATGGGTAAAATTGTCCACATAGAGATTTAAATACTTATTAATGAGAGAAAACATTTTCATGTGAAAAATTTGTAAATTTGCATAGGCAGACAAAATGAGCGACAAGCCTTGTTTGCTAAATAAATTCATGTTTTGGAAAATCTGTATGGATAAAAAGTAAAACAACATTTGCGATTTTATTTTCAGCTTGGAGAAACTATAGCAAATTAGACTTAAACTTTGTGGAGATAAAGAAATTTTTTCCTTGATGATGTAGGAAGAGAGTTGAACGAAGAAGTTCGCATCTCGGATCCTTAATTTGGCATATGCATATGCAATGGTAGACAAGGCTTGTTCGTTTAGTTCGTTATTTGTTTTTTCCAAACTTTTGCAAACCATTTTGGCATATGTATCGAGGAATAATTTGTCGTTTTGTTTAAACACAGCACATGAATAAATCAGTTGAGCGAAATGTTGGCTGTCCAAAGACGCATAATTCTCTTCATTGGTAAAGTATGAAAAGATAAAATGAAATAAATCCTTGTCATAATATTTGACCTTAGCAAATGCATGTGCAATGGTGCATAGTAAAAAGGAGTTACTTTCATTTACAGATTTCATTTCGAAAATGTGACAACTTATAATTTCGTTCAACAACTGATAGACTTTGTCATTTTTGAATTTTTTTTTACAAAATGCATTTGTTATGAGCGTAATTTCTAGCAAGTTAAAATCTTTACGTAGATTTTTCACACCTTGGATAAATTTTACCCATATCGTTTTTTTATTTTCATTTTGGTAATTTAGTTTTGAAAAGGAATTTATAATGTTCGTTAGAGATTTAGCATCAAATTCATCGATTCGCTCTATTATCTCGTCCACGAGGTCATCAATAATTATCCTGTCTTTTATCTGTAGCTTGTAAAAAGCGTTAACCACACTGGAAATGTGAAAATGTTCAAAGTAAGTAATTTTGTGAGGAATTTCTTCACATATCCTGCTGAACAAATTATTATCAATAAAATTAAAATGGGCATATGCATTCAGTATTAGTGAAATGTCTTGGGGCACCCCTTTGTGTAACTTACGGGGGATATGCTTCGCGAAGGTTTCCAACAATTTTTCATTTCTGTGATTAAACTTCCTCATCGTATTTAATATTAGAGAAATTTCTTTTGTACTCATACTGTTAACTATCACGATAGCTCTTTGTGCATACCTATCTAGTAACTCTTCATCATTTATATCAAAGTAGAAAAGTCGATTACACAGCATGGCCAGTTTTTTGGGTTTACACGATTCAGGGACGTACAGCTCTCCCTTGGTTAAATTATCAAAATGCATTTTTTTTTCATATTTGTCTGGGTTTCTTATTTTTTTTTCTATGTCCAGTGGCTTTTTCCTTGGTTGCTGCTTCAACCCTCTTCGTTTGTTTTTCATATATCTCGTGTGCATGTCGAAGATTGTTCCCTTCCACCTTGGCTGTACTTCCCCCCTCCTCACGAGGGCATTCCGCAGGCACTGTAGGAACATTATTCACCGTCAGTGGGTAGTTGATCATCAGATGGTATGCAGGCGAAAAACGACCGTTGCACGTGCCGTTGGTTGAGTGAGACTTTCCCCGAGAGTGCACCCCATTTGCCGCTCCCCGTGTGATACACCTCCCCAAGGTTGAACATCCACACTTGTTTCCCCAATGAGTAACTGTTTCATTTGCTACCCCTCCAAAAAAGAAGAAAAAAGCAGAAGCAACGTTTTATTAGTTCTTCCTCTATAAACCTATCATAATTGTAACCCAGGGGCTGAAGCAAACCATTCCTTTATTCTACATGCGCGTTGCGTATGGCATTCTCAACAGGAGCTTTCTTGTGCGTCGCACATATATGCAGCTACGTTGTTTGCAAAAAAGTAGGGAAGCGTGTTTATATTTTATTATTATTTTTTTTTTTTTTTCTGCACATCTGTTAATGTGGATGAGGATTCCCCATTTTAGTTAAATATGAATCCCCACCTCCCATTATGTCCCTTCCGAAGGTGTCAAAATGAAATCAATTAAAAAAAAAAAAAAAAAGCGGGTTGAAGGTTATCTTTAATATTGAAGAGACCGTAACAAGAGAGCCTGTACTTTTCTTTTTTTTTTTCTACCCAGTTGGTGTGGATACATCTTTTTGGCAAAACTAAGCGATTGCCCAATTTTTCCCTTACACATATATTTTCATGTGCACATATGGAAATCGCCCCATCCTAGCATTCGCACAGTACTGTTTTAGGTTAGTGTTCATTTCTCGAGGTTGCCGCTACTTTGTATGTGCTCCCTACTTAGGGAGGTCCCCTGAAGGAGCTGTCCGGACCACCTTAAAATACACTCTTTGTTGTCCAAGATGTAGCTCCACTGCGCGTTATTTTAGGCAGCTAAATCTGCATTAATGCATCCATTGGTGTCACCTTATATGGACACGCACCGTGTTTCACATGGCGTATATGATAAGTCGCACGTCCATCTATAGCTAATATTCTGTCTTAAAACAAGTACCATGTGAAAAGTAAAAGCGAGTAGAACAGATTCTTCACTTCTACCTGTACATATTACCATTGGGGGATGAAAAAAGTAGCACACCTGCTAATGCACCCTGTAGGATAGTCTATATGAACCTATCACAACATTGTCGTATTAAAAATGTACAATTTTGCCCCACCAAAATAAGGGTTACATATATACATCCACAGTTCTTCTCCTCTAGGGAGTTCGCATCAGGCTGCATGCAAGCAAGTTAACCAATGATTGGTTTAAAAGGGGTGGTACCATGACGTCAATCATGTGGCCGTTATAAAGAACTTAACAAAGGGTAGATGTGTGCATGTTAGTTCTATGGTTATAATGCCTTACCGGCATATATATGTATATATTTTCTTACCCATACGATTAAGTACAATACTATGCCAGCATCTTCAGGGGCATGCTCAATTTCTATATGTTCCAGGATAATACACAAAATGAATACAGCTATTTTTATATGTATGGCGAACGGAATAAATGGTAGGGTTTGTCCCTGCATGAGAATGCCCCAAGTGGGATCAAAACACACATATGTGCGCATCTCGTCATGACTACTTTTTCATTCGTTAGGAACAGCATAAACAGCTGCTCACTGCATACATGGGAGGAGGGGTTGTGTACATGCGTACGCAAAGATCCCCAATGAATTGAATCACCTTGTGCAGTATTCCATTTTTGTCTTCCTCCTTTTTGCCCACACAACCTTTGTTGTTGTTGTTGTTGTTTTTTTTTGCGAGTTGTTTTGCAAAATTAAAAAAAAGGGAAAAGGAAAAGGGGCACAATGGGAACGTATATGGACAAAATAAAATGGCACAACAAATGAGCAGAGGAGCAAAAGACTTGCACCCCATTTCCCCCCCGCGCATGCAAGTTGTATTTTATTTTTTTTTTTCCTACTTCTACAAATAGGTGCTCGCACGAAAAGCTGCACATGTGGGAAACAAAATTCATGACACAAAAAACAATTTTTATGCAAATCAATATAAACTATTTATGGATTTTCATGGTAGTGCCACCCCTGATTGATGAACACGGGTGCTAATTAGTTTGTAATTCATATACACACATATATGTATATATTTTCCCCGAAGGTGTCAAAGCTAAAACTGTGAATGAAACAAAAATGGAAGATGGTTGCACACGATAGCAGAGTTCACAAAAACTTCCGAAACATATTTGCACCTGTTGAAGGACTAGTTATTCTCCTGAATGTTCTTCACGTCGGGAGTTCCAGGTGAAGCTGGGGACGGCAAAAATGGCACTCGATCATGATGGGCCAGAGGGGGAAACAAAGACTGAGATGTTCCTTTTTTTTTAAAACCATCAAATTCGTAAACACCCGTCTTCGTGAGAATGTCCGGTTGAATGTTCTTTTTTGTGCATGTAACTTTTCCAATTTCTGGTGGGCAAGTGAACACAAGTGGCGGAACTGGGTTGTTGCTATTGGGGAGGAGCTGCTGACTCGATAAGGTCCCATCAGGATATTGCCATTTCAGTCCATCAGGTAAATTATGTGTGTACGGTAAGTTCTCAATTTGGCTGAACAAATTTTCGTTCTTTCTAAAATTCTGGTTGGAGTTGAAGGGAGAATTAGAACCGGTTGGGACGTTCCTCGGGACGCTCCTTGGGATACTCCTCGGCGTGTTTGTTGCGCTACCAGGTGGGTTGCCACCTATTGGCTTCAGCGTAGTTGGGGACGTAGTGAAATTTCCGAAGATTTGTTCTGAGTTGTTCATAATGCTTTTGCCAGAATTGGCAAAACAGTTCATTTGGGAGAGGATGGACTGTTGAGCTTGCAGCTGATTAGGTTGATTAGGCTGCCCATACTGTTCAAACTGGTGGGGCTGATTAAGCTGCCTTGTAGGGTTACTCAAGAACTGCGTGGGCTTGAGGGGCGGAAACGATTCCGAAATGGGGAAGGGGATGTGTGTGCCCAACTGAGGCATCTCCCCATTTGGCTTAAAAGGAACCTCTACAATTTTTTCCACATATCTAGGGATATAATAAGGCACTTCTACGGTTTTTATCTTAGGCACTTGTTTAATCACCGTCTGAGGAACTTCAATAATTTTTTCCTGAACCACTGGTTTTATCGTTTCCACGATTCTTTCAACATATTGCGTTACAACCTTGGGGACAATTTTTGGTGGATATAGACAGGGCACTTCTACAGGTACTTCTACATACTTAACTCCTTGTGGCACTTCGATTATTTTTTCTTCGATAACTGGTTTTAGGACTTCCTTTGGTACTTCCTTAATCACTTCTGAAACACTTGGTACTAATTTATTCACTATGAGCTGTTTCTTTACCTTCTCAAAGGTATGTTCATATTTTACATGTGGTATTTCTATTTCCCTTTGTTTCCTCTCCTTCTTCGATACGTATATTTCTCTTTCTTCTATAATAGGCTTTGCAACAAATTTTTCTGGAATATTTTTTTTGAATTCTTCTGGTAGCGGCAGGGGACCTAATGCTGTCATCACTCGACGAGGGTACGAACCTGCATGAACTGTATGTTCGTCTATTCTGTTTCCTTGGTTATTATTATAATGCTCATTCGTCTGGTAAGATGGTAGCAACTCATTCGCTTGGTTTTCCACTCCTATATTCATTTTTGCACCAGGTACATTTCTGTAGTAGACCTTCCCGGGGCTATGTTGCAACTCTTGCGTTTCCTCATGTATATGTTTATCCATTTTTTCGAGCATGTTGTTTGCTAAATCGTCATAATTTATTTCTCCTGTGACTTCCTCCGAACCATTGTTGGACTTCATGGTGCTCTGCATTGGTATTCTTCAGTGTTTCCTGGTGGGTAGAGGCAGGTTCGTGCTTGTTATCCTTTTTAGGCTTTTTAGCAGTGTTACCCTTTTGTGACTGCTGTTGCGGACACAACAAATATGACTCACAAAACGTGGAGCAACGGAAAAAAAGAGAAATCACACTGCAAGGAGGCGAATGTCCACTTATGACACACACGTACCTGTAAACAACATTCGCGTAGTTGTACAAACACACTACAAGGAAGGGATTTTTAATGCCCACTTAATGGGTAATAGGAATATCATACAATAAAATGCGCCAATGTAGTTTTCTGTTCACTACTACAGAAGGAGTTTTGAAAAAAAAAAAAAAAAATTACACCTTTTTTTTCTTTTAATATTTATACATTTCGAACATAGACAGGGTAAAGGGACAAATGTGTCAACTAAAAAAAACAACATGCACATACATGCGCAGTGGAATAAGAATACTACAAACAGTTACAACGGTGAAAGCGGAACTTTAAAACAACAGAACATCGCCACGGGGAAAAACATGTCATTAAAATGTTAAGAACAAATATAAAACAGTGGAAATAATTTGCAACAATAGGGGTGAGGCGCAATAGGAAAAAAAAAAAAAAACACAAAAAAAAAGCACATACGCCAATATACACATGTGCATATACGCGTAGGGTAACTTTTCAATTATGAGCCTCGCAAACACTGACGAAGGGGGATGCTCTAGGCGAATAAAATTTGTCTACTTATAGTGGACCGCTCAAAATGACGATCATATGCTTGTTATTGCAAGCTGAATTTTTTTTTTTTTTCTAGAACTAATGTACAAATGAAATTTAAAAAAAAATAAAACATCGCAACCAAGTCTATACACCGTAATGAGCGTGCACTGAAAATGGCAAAAAAAAAAAAAAAAAAAAAAAAAATTGTTAATCCCTCTTTGGGCTTTTCACGCATTGTTTCTGTTCCCGTCCTTTTTTGTTTCTGCTTTGTTTGTTCAACAGCACTTAAAAATGAGGAGGTTTTATGCGCTTAATTTTGTGCAGTTCTGTTCGCTTTTTACATTTTTATACCATATTTCCCATTTTGGCACTCCAAACTTCAATCAGCAACATATGTGCTAAAAAAGGGACACACAAAGTAGAAGACTTTCTTGTTCCCTTTCCAACACTATTCCTTTGTCACAACGCGGTGGAATCCAGCCGAGTAGAAAAAAGTGCACGCAATTTTATTACATGCACATAGCGAGTGCTTGTCCCCTTTGGGATGCAGAAGAAATTTGCAAAATTGTATAGTCCCACGTGCAGGTGGACATGTGCATAATGAATAGGCAAGTGAGACCAGGTGGAGGAAAAACACTTAAGCCTCTGGCTTCAGAGCAGGAAAAGCACATTTTGGTATGCGAATTTCTGCCAGTTGTTTAATTAAACGGTCGTAGCCACAGAAGTCAGAACAAGCGAGTGGAACAAAATCGCAGGGAAAAAATACCGGACGCAAAAACGGAATAGCGGTAAACATGTGAGAAAAGATTTAAGCTCAGACCAAGTGACCAACTTATTCATTAAACGGCTCCTTTTAGTTCGACATTCCATTTTCGATCTGCCCATCATTGTACTATGCCATTAAAAAAATGCTATTTGTAAGAAAAGGTGTCAAATTCTGCAAGCATGTAGGCATGTTTGAGATTTCTTTCTTTGGCGTCCTGCCCTTCCCTTCCCGTTTTTTTTTCTGTTTTTTTTTTTTTTTGGTTCCCCCTATTTTATAGTATAAGTTCAATTTATTTTTGACCAACTTGTTTTGCTTTACCTACATGTAACGGTAGACATGAGTAAATACATCCCATTTCTACCTTACTTTATGCATGGCCACGGCTTTTTTTTGCATTGTTTCTTCTCTTGGACCAGGTCGTTTTCACACAATGCTCTGAACATGTTATAATTCTAAAAAAAGGAAAACAACAAAAAAACCAAACTTAACAAAACGTAACCTCCAGCCGTAAAGCATGTGAACACAGGAAAATACAAAGGTGTAAAAACAAGGGCAAAAAAGGTTCAAAAAAAATGAATAAACAGACGTTAACGTTAAGGTGCAGTTCGGTGCGCAGCCATTCCTACATTACAATTTTAAGGAGACAGGAACAAAACAGATTAACAAAATTGTATTTTCTCACTCTGTACTGTTAACGACTTAAGAAGTCGCAAAAATGGGGGGAAAATGAGAAAAAAAAAAAAAAAAAAAAAGGACATATGGGTGTGTATATAAATGCACATGTAAACATGCGCGTACATTCCCAATTCACACAATTTATAGGATTCAAAAAAAAAAAAAAAAAAGACTAAATATCACTATGACTCTGAGCGAATTGCACTTCTGCAGGTTGCCTTCATAAGTTCAAAAAAAAATGGAGGACACCAGAATAAGGAAAAACTGGTGATTCCAGGTGGATCATGTTTTAAGTCTGTTCCAACGCTGAGTCATTTAAATGAACATGCCATCACGAAGCTCTTTACTTTCACATAAATGAATGAATGAATAATGAATAAACAGACAAATTTTTTTTTTTTATATAATACAGCATATATCTAAATACACGCTTTAAAAATTTTTTTGTTCACAAATGGCACTTTTATAGACAGCGCTTGCAACACTGTTAAGTGGACATGTTCTTTACACTTTTTCGCTCATCCCTAAGTTTTTTTTTTTTTTTTTTTGTTAACCATTTGGAAGGACACTCTTATTTAAAAAAAATTGATGACTGGGCCATGCAAATTTTAGTGCACACTTTTTGCATGTCTTCATGTGGTGAAAAATAACTTTTTAACTTTTTTTATGTTTCATACTTTTTTTTTTTATTGTTCCTTCGTTAAGATTACTTTTTGAGGATAACAACTAATCAGTGACATCACTGTGCCGCGTCGCGCCAAGCTTACCCCTTTTAACTCCATTTTAAGTCCCCCCCTTGGTGGGTGCGCAGACATATCACTACATGAGTTACCACTGCACCAACATTAGTTTTAATTCTTTTTAAGCAATTTTTTTTTTAAAGCTATCATTAAAATTAAAGGCAATAACGAGAAGACGAGACCGAGCTTTGAAGAGGACGCCAACACAGAGCATGCAGCAACATAGTCAATAGAACAAAATGGCTTGCATAAATGAAGGCGAACCAATATCTCCTAGAGTGAAATTCAGGACAGTGCAAAAAATTAAAACTCAAAAATACATTTCCGACCAGGCATATTTAATCCCAGAGAATGGTTGCACTGCCGTGTATTTGAGTTATGAGCTAAATAGGACACTCGAAAATATTTTTAATAAGTATTCTATAAATGGCTACATGGGCGTTAACGAGTTTGTTAAAATGGTATGGAGTGGGACAGTTTTCATAAAAGAATCTTACTACCTTCCAGCACCACGCTGGGGGTGCTCAACCATACAAATTTATGTACTAGTTACGGGGTGTTACACATATGTGTGTATATCTATGTGTATGTGTACATGTGCGTGATTTTTTTTCTCACTCCATTTATGTCACCCTTGGTATTGATAATTTAAGCGTTTGGGATTCCCCCCTCGTGACACGACCATCTCATATATAAATCACATTATATATTTTCTCCCTCTTTACAGTGCTACGAATACAACTTGCTGCCGAAAAGTAGGAACAAGAATATTTTGTACTACATTTTCAAGTCGTCCAAACCGTCCGACGTAGGCTACATAGGTATACCCACTAACGTGGAGGAGTGACTTAAGGCTATTTATGTCATGCCTTGAGTGCTACCAACGGTGTGCTCATGAGGGGGAAGGAGGTGTTCTCCCATTAAGTGTATCTCTTCCTCATCATGCACGTATGCCTTTTTTCATATATCTGTCCCGCCTCCTCCTATCACAGAATATAGGTTCTTTTTCCAATTACTACAAAAACTGAGTGGGTACTTATTTCGCAAATTAATCATGACCGAGCAGGAAAAGGTATGTCCACTTGTGTGTGTTACAAATGGTGGTGGTTAAAGAGGGGAGATACAACGGGAGGCACACTTGATGTTGTTGCTACATGGCTGACTACTACCCTCTCGTGGGAGGAAAGCGGATAAAGTATTGTTCACATATCCATATACACCACTTCGCCATTCCTTCCAAATTACCTCATCTGGCCTACACCCCTGAACCCTTGCTTTTACAGCTTAACGTGCTAATCAAACATCTGACTTCTTTATGCAACTCCAAGATAAGCTCACACAAGGAAAAGTATGATGTAGGCATACAAGTTTCAGTGAGGAAAGAAAACAAAGGCACCAACGCTGTTTGCGACATGATTGACCAGTACTGCGAAACTGCAGTAGAAGTAAAAAATGTGGGCACAGCGCTTGACGCAGAGGACACGCTATGGGAAAAGCACATTAACCAAGGAAGTGAATTGCAAAAGCAGAACGGTGACGTGCCAAATGAAACTAACAATACGAGTACCTCCTACACACAAAAAATTACAAGTTCCGATGAACAAGAAATAAAGGAAAGAATAAAAGAAATTGAAAATTTAAATTTCCACAAAGAAGACATTAACAAAAGGTTGAAGGAAGAAATAAATAATGCGTTGAATATCATCGAAGAGAAAAATAAGGTTATCGAACATATGAACAAAAATAATGTACACCAATTGGAGGCAGAAAGAGTAAAAATTATTAACCTGAAAAATGAAATCCAAAAATTACACAATGAGAAGGAAGTGCTGGATTTAAAGAAGAGTAAGTCTCACTCAAGTTGTAAAAACGGAGAGGAAGAGCCAACCCAAAAGGACGACATAACCACTGCAGACACGCAACATACGAAGTGGAAAATTGTGGACAATGAATATTTAAAGTTAAAAAGTAAGTCCTTTTAAAAATGTGCTCATTGGAGACCAATAATAGGGGGGGTGTAGTTAGCGCGCGCAACCATTGCATAATGATGGGGGGAGGGGAGAGAGGAGAGGTGATAGTTGTTAACCATAAGAGACCACATATAGAATTGCATGTAAATATCTCCCTGTCCGTGCGCGAGTATACACTGTCGCATGCACATGTGTTCAAGTTGGTCATTTGAAAAAAACTCCACAGTGGTATATATCTACATTGACCTGCACCACTAAGTGTACTCCAATACTGGAAAGAAAAAAAAAAAAAACAAAAAACAAAAAATTCCCCCCGACTGTGATAACAATAGAGCGGATATAGCACTCTACCAAAGCGTTGTAAACGTGGCATGTCATCCTCTGTATTTTGCATCCCTCACATATGCATTAATTTCGCTCACTATTGCTCCTTGTCGTGTTCCTTTACTGCATCAGATAGCATAATGGTTAGCCCCATCGCCTTTTTTTTTTTTTTTGCCGCAAAATGCAGGACTTCTAGTCCTTCCTGGGGAAGAAGAGGCAGCGCTGATCAAAGTTTTCTCCACATACAGCACCTACTGCGGCGAGTAAAAATGAAAAATGGAAAAAAAACGCACGTCAGCACATGTCATGTGTGCACACATTCTACACACTACACTTTTGTATCAGCAGAATTTTTAAAATCCACATCGTCGTAACTTCTCCCCACCCCACGTTGCAGAACTGCAGAGTATGTAATGAGCAAAAGGCTGTGTGCTAATTTTTTGGCGACCTACTATTTGCTTCGAAAGAATGGGGAAAGCAAAGCGCAAGAGGATTTAGACGTGAGGACAGCAGACATCTTGTTCACCGAAGGTAATCGCCCATGCGCACGCTTAGCATAATGGAAACATCATTTTGGTGACTCAACAATTATATTACTATGATGCTTACTGACTACCTGAAATTACACGCTTTAGTAAAAGATGGTACAAGTTGTCCCACCTTTCCTCTTCGTAGTTTTGTATAAACGGGCGCATGTAGAACAGGCTAACCTTGGAGAGGGCGTACTGACGTACTTTTACTTCAAACTGGTAAGGATGACCCAGCGAATTTGTAATAGGAGAACACACGACGCAGGTGTTTCGGTCTTATTCGATCTGTTTTGATTCGTTTCCATGTGCTTATCTTACGCGTGAGAAATGATCACCTGTAGACAAAACGAAATTAAGCTAAACGAAATGAAATAACCCCCCCCCTTTTTGTAGTTCCTCAGCAGATTAGGGAAACACCTGTACCCACAGCTGGAAGAAAGGGAGGCATTCCTAGAGATTGTATTGTAATACACCATTTTTTGAAAAAGAGACTCTGTGTGTGGATGTTGTAATTCGTGTTAGACATACTTATTAGCATATCTCATAATCAGCTGACATGCACATATGATTACCAGTCATTTGTATAATGCTTTTTTTTCTTTTTTTTTTGGGGCGATCCTATTTCACAGAAATTACATACTAGTTATGAAGCGAAATGAAGACTTCAAAAATTGGAAGAAAAAAAGCATAAAGATAAAAAAAAAAAACAGAATAAGAATAGCCTGCTCAGATGACTTGAACCTATTCGGGGAAGACATCGTGGGAGGGTACACGAGCAGTGAAAAAGGAACAACATGTGATAAATTAAAAAAGAAAAAGGAAAAACCTGAACAGAATATTGACAGTAACATGAATAAGTTGCTTTCTGAAAGTTCAAAAATCGGAAATGTTCACACGGACCTGTCATTTGAATATATCGAATCGAATGAAACGAAAAAGAAGATGAACAAAGCTCGAGAACACAGTGTGAAAAAACTGCGTGAAGAAGACGTTAATCATAAAGCTGCTAATGGTAATACTAATGGAAGTACTAACCGTACCACGAGTGGTAAGAGTAACTTTTTAAAAAGCAAACTAATGTACAATAAGTTGATCCATTATGATGAAGTCAGTAAAGAGGAGCGCACCTCTTTTGACTCAGTTCAATCGGATGACCTTGCCCTAGCGACCAAAAAAAAAAACGCCGTCATGCAACCTGTAAAAATGAAGAATAACTTGACTTTATCGAAAGGACATTTCCGAAACGTTACGTCTTCCAACATGAAGCGAAATAGCAGTTTGAAAAATATGTTTCCTCTGTACGACATTGAGGGAGAATTGTGGCACTCTAAGTCAGAGAGGAAGAAAACATTTGTGCCCCAATTTGGACGTGGGTAACTCAACCTTTGCCCATTCGCTTTAACATCATTATTAGAAGGGGCTAGTCATACGCGCTATCATGGTTGTGATTTTGCGGGAGTGCCGACATGAGATGAACGGGGACCAAATATATGTGGACTTGTATACACCTTGACCCACTCTCACGAAAAAAAAAGGCGACAATTAAAAAGAACTTTTTTATAAAAAAAAACCTACTTGTCATATAATTTTTAACAAATCAGTAAAGTTCATGGAGAAAGTATCTATGGTAACGAAAAAAAAAACAAAACAAAACATACGGTGGAGGAAAAAAAGAACATGTCTGTTGCAGGGTGAGCCTCCGAAGAACAGCATCAAATCTCGAACTTGCTCAGTTGTCTTTTGTTAAGAGTCTTTTGCTGAAGCCATGTCATGCCCGACGTCATCACGACCATTCTGAGGAGGGAAAGGAACATGCAAAAAGACATGAGCGCTCCGCAGTGCAGTATAGTGATGGCTCACAGTGGCACCACCAGATGGCGGTAAACATTGATCAGAGTGTCGCTGCTCTTTCAAACTGGTTCGTAAAAAGACTTACATTATCATCGGCATGATCGACATGATGTTTATTTCTCCATTCCGCGCGGTTAGGTATATTGAAATCAGCACGAAAATGACAACAAAAATGATTTCGATGACCTGAAGGGTAGGGCAAAAAAGAAGAAACAGGATGATGGGAAGCAAATAAACAAGTAGATGTTTGCATATGTACGTGTCTGAATATGCATGCAATGGTGCGTGAAGATTAGCTCGTCTGCTGAAGCCCGGGGGCAATGCTCATGTGGAACATTTTTTTTTATCCCTTTTGAAGTGTCCCAACGAACCTTGAAAAATATGCCAAGAAGAATTGCTAAAAGGCATAAAACGAGAATTCCTTCCACGTCTCCAGAGTAAGTTTCATTTAAATTAAACTTGTAAATATTCGAAGGGTCCTTCGGTTCTGCACAAAAAAAAAAAAAACAAAAGGGGGGGAAGTGATTTGACAATTAGCGGAAGCCACGGCGGAGAGGTCAAAAGATGTTGTTTTAATCTGTTTGACCGTCTACAGACTAAACACAGTTAACGTTCGCTCAGACGACCAGCTCTTTTGCTTTTCCCCACGCAACGAATTGGCTAAAGTATGCATTCAATAAAACGAAGCAACGGTGGAAAAGTATACTGATAAATGTAGTATACCAGCTGGGGTTACAACGTTGAGAGGCATGTTGACTCATGTCCGTTTTAAGTGATGGGAGGTATCCTCTTGGGGGTTATATTCTATTAAGGTATGTCACAAAAATGGGACTTGGTAATGAAAAAATTGAGGGAAAATAAGCCAATAGGCATACAGGAAAAAAAAAAAGGAAAATTGCTTTTTGCGAGTACGATAGATAATTTTTTAAAAGTTAACAAATCATCTTTGCAATTCGTGAGAAAATTAATGTATCATATTTAGTACATAATACAATTCTTAACAACGCAGGAAAATAATCCCATAAAGAAAAAAAAAAATGTTGCGAAAAAAGGGGCAGCGTTATTTGTGCATGACCTATTTTAAGCCTGCCCGTAGCGAAGTCGGAAAGGAAGAAGCCGCGTATATGCGTAATGCACAAGTATGCGTATATATATTTGCAAACGTGGAAACATGCGTGGATAATAACACGTTATGCACTTGCTTACTTGCGCGCACTGCTCAGAACAGGTTGTCAAAAACCCGCTTTAATTTTTTGCCAGAAAAAATTTTAAAATAAAAACAAAAAGGTGACTTGTCCACAAATATGCTTCTTTAAAAGTGCCAATATATAAAGTGGCCACCGCGCATTTGTGCGTAGGCACTATCCGAATGGTTACAAGCTTTACATAAATGTTGCACATAATTTTTTTTTTTTTTTTTTAATTATTGTCATTTGGTATGACCCTCCCCAAAGTGGCAATTAACGCGTTTGGAGTTCTTCCACGATATTTAGGAAGACCCTTTTTACCGCTAATTTATTAATCGCAATTTTTTTATTTTTTGATTCTACAAGGGAAAGGAAAAAAAAAAGAAAATTGTAACCATGTGTAAAGATTCCCTACAATTAAACCATATCTTTGCTTTGCCCTGAAGCACATTTCATAGCATACCAAAACGCGTCTCTTCTGGTTTAAGAAGGTTCGTTCGTCCTTAAGCCGTTTTGTGTTTTTCTGCGTGGTGCAGGGGGATGCGTAAAAGTGCACGCATGTGTTGACATGTCTAGGTATAAGCATGCATAGGTACGGATGCACGGCCGTTACAACTGTTAGCATCACTGCGTATGTGTGGTCACATGCACATGTGTAGAATGGTAATCCCTCTCTGTCGCTGCTGTGCTGACAACATATTTTTTTTCCATTTCATATGTATTAAATTGTCGCTGGATATTTTACGTCTTCCCGTGTGGATGTGCCTAGTGATATTTCCTCCAGCGCTTCGTTAATGACATTCATCCTGGAGGTGCACTTGAGAAAATGTACACGTACACATATGTGCATATGAAAATGAGCACCCGCATGGTACATGAAGTTGTGAGAAATATTTGGTCACAACTTCGCGAAGGGATCATTTGAAGAAACAGGCATAAGCGGTGCAAACAGAAGTGGGTGAGTGGTCGCAAAAGTGCATTGATGTCAAGTTTTTTTTTTTTTTTTTTTTTGTTTGCACTACAAAGCTATTGCTAAGTAGTTGGTACTAAGTTAGTGTCATTTCGGAACTCTTATAAGGATCTACCGTTTCCACCATTTTTTCCGCGACGGCTAGCTCTTCAACGGCCTCTGCCTTATTCTTGCTTTTAATTTCTGTAGGACGAAATTTTTAACAAGTTCATTAATCTGGAGGTGTGTCACCATTTTGGGTCAGGGCAGCCGAAAGAAGAATGATGGAACAAACCAAATGAATGGTGAATGTGGAATGTTAACTGAGCATTCAAATATTCTGCTGTGCACATAAGTTGCATGTGCATCATTGGAGGAGGAATTAAAAAATTACATTAGTCTCATCTGCTTATTTAATTGTCACAAATGAGATGTGGTGTAGAAGGAGGTTACGTAATTCTACCTGCCAATTTCGCAAAATGGGAAACTCTTAATAGTAAAGGCTTAGTGTGTTTAATGTCCTCAGCAAAATGCTTATATTTCTCGTAGTAAAATAACTCCCTTCATGTAGTGGGGGCATATGAATAATTTGTTGTTATTTTTTTTTTTTTTGCATTTCTCCAAAAAAGGGATTCAAGAAAATGTGTGGCACCAAAGATGGGCATAAACCGTTACACTAGTTTTCAACGCTTTAATGGAAAATCGCATCATTTTATATATTTCCTGTTTTTCCCGCTTACTGTCTGGTTAAGGGCTGCGGAAGAACTAGTATAACTGGGGCCGAATACTTCCTTTCCCTTTGGGATTCCTTTTCTTTGCTGTTTAAGAGCAAATTTAAAACATTTTCGTCGTTTGCATTTATAATTTCGGATTCAGCTTTAAGTCCGTGCTTGTTGGGGGTTTCTTGTCCTAGTAGCATCTGGAGCGGTGCGAGGGTGTAGAATTATCACCATGGTCACGATATGACCATCGTTACCGTTAATTAGTTTTTTTTCACAAATAAAAGCGCGTGATTTATTACACATGTCGCTTTTTTATTGTTTTTGTCGATGACCGGTGTGTCCTCCTGATCTAGCGTTGACAGCCCCCTTCACCGCTCGTTTTTTTTTTTTTTTTTTTATCTTTTATTACATGTGTGTTCTCAGCAATAATACGCAATAGCTCCTCCGCTATTATGAGACAGGTGAACATTAAAGCAAAGATAAAGGTGAAGGTGCATTTAGAGATTTGTGGAGATTATTACCCTCACAAAGTATATGAAAACATGTAACTCCTTTTACGGGTGTGCAGTGTTAAACCCTACCGGTGTCGACAACATTGTGGTACTCGCTCTGCTTTGCACGCTGCCAAGTTCAAGGTTGAAAATTTCTAGGTGAATCATATTCCCTTGGTTGCTGCACTCGTTTGGGACGAAGAAATGTGTTGTCACCATGTGGCCAAACCGCGTAACACAGTTGGCTTGAAATAACTTACGACCACATCGGCCCCATCATTTATCGTGCGGGGTCTGTTAACTGCTACGAAAACCTTCGGGGAAAAAACTAAGTGTAGGGGGAATAATGGGGCGCCGGGTGTGTAGGGACATATAAAAATGATTGAGCGCTGAAGAGAGCAAGCGCGGGGGATGTGAAATTATTTTGCGCGTGATGATTAGAGGAAGGTTTCTATCAGCGCTGTGAATTTTGCCACATTGCCACCTTGCAGCTTTTCCAATTTGCCTATTTTCCAAAAGTTCGTTAATTGCCCTATTGTCCGCAACATCAGGCACCCCGGGGTGCCCTTGTAGCGCGGAGTGATAGTACCAACTAACAATCGCAGCAAAGGGTGCATATAGCTATTTAAAGGTGCTTACGGAGAACTCATTATGCTAACTTACTCGAGTCCCTCGGGTGCAGCCCCTTCACACTTTGTTCACCAGTTTGACCGAAGAGGGTCTCAAAAGAGAAGAAAAGAAAGAGAAGCAGAAAAACAGCACGCTTCATCATTTCTTTTAAAAAGTGGAATAATTCGCACAATGGACAAAGAGAGTTAAAAATAGAATGAATAAAAAAGTGAAAACAAAAAAATAATTATTTACTTATCTACCAAGTGTTATGGGATCCTACCAAAGGTGTGCATCAAGCGGGTGTATTTATCATAAGTTTGCATTGATAATTATTTTTCCAAACATTACTTTGTTGTGGAGGATAACGAAAACATTTTGTCCTTTCCTGTAATAGAGGCTACTAACAAGTGCACCTTAATGTGAGCAAACGCTTTTTAAATCTTTACTAAAATTGTCTAGTCATTTATGCCACTGTGGCTATTTTTCAGCCATTCTGCCTGTTCTACAATTTTTTTTTTTTTTTTTTTTTTTTGTCGTCCCCACCTTGCAAATAACCGAGGAGTGTACGTACATGAAAAAGAGCAAGTACGAAAATTGGACACAGTTAGGAACAATTAAATCGTCCATACGTTTCAAAATTTTTACTATAATGTAACAGTTACTACTATTCCTTGTCATAACTTCCAACCTGCTTGATGGTTCCTTTCTATGAATTCATTTTAAAAAAAAAATTACAGTGTAACAAGTATGATCACTAATTTTTTGTGGAAATGGAAAAATTTAAATAAATAAAATTGTGTGTATTACTCCTATCCGCACATGAGTACAGGAAAACGTTGCACATTTTAGATATGAAGAAGCTGTAAGACAATAGTGGGATACACTAATTCCCTACTTGTAATATTTTCCCCCGTGACGCCTAACAAAATGGCACTTCTCAAAAGTCCGCACAAGTTCTATAGGTGGAGGTGAAGGTTAGAACAGATTAGACACAAATGTGCATTGCGTGGTACTTGTAAAATATGCAGTTCTTTTTTTTTTTTTTTTTGATAAGTATTCATTTTTCTGTTAAAGTGACGCATGGTAATTGTGTGCCTACAGTTTGGGCAATTTGTACGCGTGGCGATTAACCCCAATCAGTTAATTTGGCTCATTGGAGGATGCAAAAAAAAAAGGGTATACACATGCATACTTATGTTTTCGTAGGTCCCTATAGGTTACCTATCCGCTTTCAAGGGGAAGGAAACAACTTCCCTTTTCTTATTTTAGTATTATCATTTGGATAGTAAATGGAGCGCAAGGAAAGAAATGTGCCTTCTATGCTGGCCTAAAATTATCCCGTTTTGATTTTTACCCTTTGCCATGTTGCCTCGCACAAAACGGTACGGTGCCCACTGCAATATGTGCACAAAGCCGAGGGTGCGACAAGTGCTCAAAAGTGTGTTCAATTTTTAAAAATGCATGTACTTTCGCAAAGAAAAAAAAAAAAAAAACCTTCTACACAACAATGGCGCAATAATTAATTTGCCCGAAAAGGAATAATTATTTATTACAAAATAACGCAACTGTGTAGGTTTTTTTTTTTTTTTATTTTCTCAAAAAATCATATTGGAATGAATTATCGAAGCATGGTGCCAGTATAATATGTGCTATTTTTTTTTTTTTTTTTTTTTTCCTTATAAACCTGTTGCGAGTTATTCCCCCATTATTAATTAACATTAAAATGTGACGTCGCTTAGATGGTGTACTAGGAATAATTCCCAACCGCGTTTTCTCATGTGTACAATATTAACTTTTCCTTTCTTGTTTTTTCTTTCATCTCACAAATGTGTGCAACTGGGAGACCCCAATCCACCGCCTGTTCTACATTGTTATTTTGCTCTAACCCAAAAAGGCTAGCCCTATGTTTTTTCACAACAAATTGTTAAAGCTGCACTAACATGCTAAAGGGAAATTAGTTAAGTCCACTTTGCTTTATGTGTGAACTATACAAGAGGAAAAACAAAAAACAAAAATACACAGTTGTTCAAAATTGCTATTTTTTTTTTTTTTTTTTCCTCTACCCCCCTTTTCTATTTAACCGATTTAAAATATTTCTTGCGCGCGCTTGGCCTTAATTTACTGGAATACAGATTTAGTGAGGAACTATCTCCATAAGGTGGGTGGCCCAAAAAAATACATGTATATATGTATATATATACATCATATATACATATGTATAAAGAAAATACTAATGTATTGAATGCAAAATACCCTGAATTGCTACACTTGTGTGAAAATAAAATTTCACACATAATCATGCAATTCTGCGTTTGCCCCTATGGTACATAAGAAGGCAAACAGCAAGTGCAAGCACTATCCTTGACTTGTATGCATATACGCGAGTGCTCACACGCACGTTTATGTGTACACTATGCTTCCGTTTGTACAATATACCTGCAACTACTCCCTTTCGCAAAAAGTTTTAAACGCAAAGCGAAGAGATCAGAAACAGAATGGAAGCATCGCCAAAAATAAATGCAGTGTGTTGCTCTAATCATTAAAAAAATACATTGGGGCAAAAAATATCTCATTTGACGCGCAGCATATAGTAAGTGTATTTATACGCGTAACACAAAAATGCATATCTTTTACTGCGTAAAAAAAAAAAAAAATGGACACCTCGAATTTTTAATTAAATTGTTTATAAATTTGTTTCCCTCTCTTGTTACACGTGCTTGCTTAGCGCGCGTTGCGCTTTCCCATTTACAGTGTACAAAATAGGCCTCATGCCCCAAACAGCCCCCCACGTACGTACAGGTGAACGAACGTCGGTGCCAACGTGCTAATATGCAAATACACGTGTACGTAATCACAGCAAGGTGTATTGAAGCATATTGCTACTGATAACATTTTGATGCAATTCGCGTGTCTCTCCCTCTCCCCCTGCAACCACCACCACCGTTTTCACGTCTCACCAAATGTGTCAATACGTATCCCAAAATGTTCTTCATGGAATCGAAACAGTTTCACCACATTTGTTGTATCTCTTTTACATTTCTCTCATGAATGTTATGTATGCATGAATTGAATAAAATTTGAGTTCAGTAAAGAAGAATGTTTGTTTTTTTTCATCTTTTCACTTTCACATTACATAACATATTTATATGTGCACGTTTTTATTTTTTGCTCTTTTTTCTCATTTCATAAGTGGCAACTAGGAATTAATTAAAATAAACCTCCTGTTTGTCTCTCAAAATGTTTATGTAGTGAGCCTTAACATATGTAGCTATTTGCTCATGCAACCATTTTAACTCCCCCTTTTAATTATTTTGTTTTCATATTTCTGTATATGCCTGATCATACATTTATGTAACGTGTCACGCATTCACAAAAAGGTGATAGTTGTGTGGGGTGCTATCCTTTTCGCATTTACTCAGTCACCTCGCGGGGGGAGAGTACCTCACATTCACAACATTTGCATCTTGCTAAGTCTCCTCCTAAGGTTATTGATTAAGTAATTTTTCTTTTTTTTTTCTTCCCATGGGAATGCATGTGTAATATCCCATTCACCCCCTACCCCTTTTTATTTGAATAAAAACAATTGTTTGTGTCCTCAAATGTTTATGTAAACGAGTGCGAGATAGAAGACCCCCCTTTCTCCCATTCAAGAAATATATTCGAGACAGAACCCGGACATATTCAGCATGAATTATCTGGGGAGACAAGATTGTCCTATTTTGCATTTGAAACGAGTTTAATTGAATATATGCTCATATCAACCTTCATTTGTCTTAGTTGATGAATGGATAATCAAGTACTGTTTACTCCCTAAATGATATCGTCCCACCCTTGTTTGTTTGCTCTTTTTGCGTTCTTCGTGTATGTGGTGCAAGGGGATTAAAGCTGGATCATAGGTGCTATCAGAAGAGGAAGCACGTACCCTCGGCCATCGCACACAGAGGCATATGCACATGTGCGTATAATGTATGCACGTGTAGAAGCTAGCCTGACGAGTTTAGCTCTTTCGCTACTCTACTTTTTCTGCCTTCTTCAAACACCTCATCTATATTCAGTCCTGGTAAGTTCCAACATGAGTATCTCGCCAATAAAGTACGAATCGAAAATTTTAAGCAACTTGGCCAGCATGCTAAAGCTTAGTGAAAAAACAGACAAAGAAATATGGAACGAAATCGAGGAAGAAAAGGAACATATGAAATTCGAGATTGACGAAGACATAAGGAAGGTGATCGATGTAAACAAAATTAACTGTACATGTGATGAATCAAAAAAAAAAATGGAAGAATATAAAGGTAAAAAATTTGAATACCATTATAATGTGGAAACATATGGGGTCGATTTTTTCTTAGACATATGCAATGCTCTAGGTAGGGCGAACTACAAACCATTTCTATCAGAACAAGGGAAAATAGAAGTTATGAATGGATTAAGAATTAGAAGAAATTCAAACTTGTATAAGTATGTCTCCTTTTTTTTAAGTAAAGAAAGACTAAATAAGGACAGAATAAATGATGGAAAAACACCGGAAAATATCTTCCACTGTTTTAAGTGCCTAAAGAGTGTACTACATATATATGTGGATGATCAAAATAATCGAAAGAGGAAAATGTATCTACAGGATAACATGTACATCACAGAAGAAGTGGAAGAGAAAATGGAAAACGACTTACTTAGTGAGAATCAAAAAAGTAGTCATGTGAATCCTCCCAACTTTAGGGACGGAATAATAGCCGTCAGCAGATACAAAACCAAGTTAGCCTCCATAACTAGGAAGTCAAATGAAAAAATTATTAAAACCATTTTGGGTCATTCGAAGGATATGCAAAATGGAAAAAATGACAGAGAATACCTCTCCCATAGTAGCACCCAACATATAGGTAGTAAAGACTTTTCCATTAACGGGGATAAACACTCCAGTAGTCATCACCAAGAAATAAACCGAAGTAACTCCTTCGAGGATGACAAGCATTACAAAAGATCAGACTTTTTCGATAAACACGAATTAAAGCATTTTAGCGATTCCGCCAACGATTTTCCCAATGACGAAGAAGCAAAAAGTGCACGCAAAAATGTGCATAGTGAAAAAATGACCAACTTGAAAAATAACTCCATGACAAGTAATTTGATGCAAAAGAACCGACCTGCAGGAAACATATTTCTAAGTAAGAACAGGGAAAGGCAAGTACAAAAGGCCCAAACCGGCGCGAAAAAAAAATACACCACAAGTTCGAGTAAGAAATCGGGCTCAGTCAAGAAAAAGGACCCAGATGATATGGTGATCTCGATTGATGCGGGCGTAAGCAGGGTGGCCGTGTCGGGGGATGATCCTAGGGAGACCAGTAAACCCGATGTGTATTGTTTCCAATGTGAAGAGGCCCAAACAGATACCCCCACAATGGAAGTGATTGTGCAGGGGAATGAAACTCCCCATCAGTCTATTCAAAGTGGAGCCGTGCAACAACCCGAATGGGATAAAAAGTTGAATGGAGAGGGGAAACAGGGCAGCTTAACAGAGAAGCATGTCATATGCTCAGCCGAAACGAAGATTTCCACGGGGGATGAAGAACCAAACTCGAAAGACGCCGCTTCAGATGAGGCGGATAGGGAGAGTTACCAATATGACGTGTATCAAAAAACGTCCCTCGTGAAAAACGCATCCAATGGGGAAGAGAACTACGACTTCAACGCAAGCGACGATGCGTCCTACTCCACAGATGATTCGAATTATAAAAGGTACCTAACAAAGAAGAAGACAAAAATGCAACAAGAAGGAAAAATAGTCATCGATCTCAATATACTAAACGGAAATGCAATGGATGCATCGGAAAAAAAGGAAAAGGAACAAAAAATTGAGGAAAAATACAAAGAGAAATGTCAAGAAAAACACCAAGAAAAGATAAGAATGGATACAATAAGGAAAAGCTTAGAAGAGAAAAAAATGATTATATGCAAAATAGAAGAGGTAGCAAAAAGAAGAAATAAAAGACATGTAAAAACGCAAGTATTGTCGAATGACTCAAAAATTGAGAGAGCTTATTTCAGTCACAAAATGAAAAAATTTTATAACTCAAAGTCCGGATATTATGGTTGTGGTTGGTCTAATAATAGAACTCAGTGGACTCCATTTATCCATGCCCCCTTTTTTGATAACCACCATAATATTATATATAAAAATAGACATAGAAGAATGTACGAAGAAATATACGACACTTTGTTACATGGGAGGATCCATCCATCTGTTAGAATTGTCGAGTTGAAAGACCACAAGCATCCTGTCCGGTTGTGTACTCCGTATTATGAAGATTGCTATTCACTCGTTTACACAGGGAAAAAAGTGCTCGCATCGGATGATCGGGTCATTTTTGGCGAGTACACTGGTTATGTGGCCAACAACAGGGAGCTGTCACAGGACAAGCACCAATATATGTTCTCCCTATCCTTTAGCAAGAAGGTTTTTAACGATAGAAAGAATGTCCTTTTTATTAACGAGGTTGAGTCAGATGAGGAGAGTGCGCTGAAAGGGGACAGCTACCACGGGGAAGAAGCCAATGGAAGCATCGTCCATGGTGATAGCAACAACAATTGCGAATATGCGACAAGGATGAGTAACGAAGGAACCTGTTTGAACGATGAGCACATTTGTCAAGAAGCAGCTCTTAGGAATGGTGGTATGAATACAAAATGGAGAGGAAGTCCCACCCCCAATTCTGCTACACCACAATGTGAAAAATCGACACAGAGTTACACCAAAGAGAAGAAGAAATCTAAAGGGATGAATAATAAGATTATCCTGCCAGATAATTACACATACGCTGTAGATTCGTCTTACATGTTCAACGAAATGTCGCTAGTTAATCATTACAAAACATGTGCCATTTTTAACAATTACGATTTTAGGATAAATGCTGAGTGGCAATTGGTTTACCTTGATGGATGGCCACATATCATTCTTACATCCATCCCAGGAGTAGAAATAAATACAGGAGAAGAACTTGTCGCTGATTTTGGCTTTGAATGGTTCGAAAAGGTTAACGATATTTGTCTGAATGTGTTTATTAAAAATAGCTATGCATACAGATTGAGCAAATTAAATCTTTGTAAAGAAAAAATGCTGAGTGGAATAGATGACATAGTGGAAGAGTACAACTTGATAAAAAATCACACCACGTGCAATATATGCATGCACAGCGTCAACACAGATAGTAGTAACGAGTTTATTACTTGTTCAGGTTGTAATCATATTTATCACCTAACATGTGTGCAAAAATTATATGCAGAAGTGAACGAGAATTACGATTGGTTCTGCGCAAATTGTGTCAAGTTCTGCATCAATGTGTTAAATCAGGAAGAATTCTTGGCCTTCCTAGAAATGGAAAACCACAAACAATTAATCGAGCTTTTTAGTGATGATATGTGTTTAGAAAATTCAAACAAGTTATCCACGTTGTTAGCTCCACTAGCAAATGATACCTCCCCCTTATGTCTCACTGACGGGATAGACACAAAAGGAGTGAGTAGAAATCCAAACTGTACTCAGCAGTATGACAAAATACGGAAATTACTACGTTGTAGGGAAAATATTATGGACTTGGTGAGGAATAAAGATATAATTAACTCTTACTTAGACAGCACCGAAAAGGAAATGAACTCTCTAGATAACACAGAAGAGGGAGAAATTTTGTCCCTTAAGAATGACGAAATGAAGTTTCTGCTGCAAAACAGCTTTGAGCTGCACCTTCTTGTTGAGTATAAAAAAAAAATAGATGATTTACTAGTAAGCAGGGAGAAGGTTAACAGCTTTGTGAATGACGAAAAGGCCAAGAAAACTATGCAGTTAAGGAAAAAAACCATAAACTACTTGCTAGAAAATAGGAAATGTATAGAAAAGTTGGTCGACTCGATAGAACAAGGCACTCCCATTGTGTTTCCACATGAGGAGATTCAGCATTCGGAAAGGGACACTACAATGAAGGGGCTCAAGGAGGAATTGCCACAGGAGCATGACGTCGGAATACAAAAATGTGACCCATGTTGTAGTAGGGGCGAAAGCCACGGTTCAGGCTGTACCGAACACAACAATGACAGCGTTTCCAACTCGTACGAAAATATTTTGTATAACAAATCAAACGATGTCATGAAGAAATTAAAAGAAATAAAAAACAGTGCCCCCGTTGGCGGTATAAAAAGCGATGCAAATAATTGTCCACCATCCAGCAGCAGCAACATGGGTGGCAACAAAAACCTCTGCTTCAACAACATGATGAAGTTGAGCAAGAAGATCTTAGGGTTCCCCTTGTTAACAGATTTCGAAAAGGGAATGAGCACCAACCAGCCATGTCTTCCCCTAAGCGATCACCTAAAAAGGCTTTCTGTGTGTACCGTTTGTTATAGCAAGCATAATGACTTGGCTAAGGCCATTATATGTAGAGTTACCAAGATGCATTTTGAGGCTAACTACAATGATGGGTTGAGCGAAGAAGACATGTTTAAAACGTCTAGCGAATGCGTTCAGTCAATCATTCGCGAATTGGCCAACACCATAAAGGAGTACAGAAAGAGGGAACTGAGCGGGGCCTACGTACAGCAGGTGGAGCGCAGTGGGAGTAGCGGCTATAGGAGCTGGAGCATCGGCAGTTGTAGCAGCGTTGGTGGAAGTTGCGGCAGTAGTCGTGGCGAGATCAACGTCAACAGCGCGGCAGCCCCATTAGCTGACGACCATAACGACATCGGCGCAGAAGTTCATTCACCCAGTTCCATCCCTAGTCCGACAAAAATGGAGGACCTAGTCAGTTCTAGCCTAAAACGTCCATCGCAGAAACCATTTTATGACTTGAGGAGCAACCTTCCATATATTGACAGGCGTCAAGGGGATACAAATAAACACGTTGAAAATAATACACCCACCTTGTTATCGGAAAATAAAATGAGTTATACGGACGATTATGCGTGTAAGAGCGGGGAAATGAATTCCACGCAGAATAAACGCCCTCATGAAGAAGATGACAAAGGTAGCAGTAGGAAGAAATCGAAGCTTCGTACGAAGCCGTCTAACAACGTGATCGGTGGAGAACATGACGATTCTTTAAATGGGGGAACGCATAAATCGGAAAATATAAACGAGCGGGAAACACGTAAAGGGAGAAGCAACAGTGGTATTTGCACAGGTCGGGGCGGGACAGATCAGCAGCCGGGTGGTGATCCATGTAGAGATTACTACAAGGATCCGTACGTTGACCCGCATCCCGAGCAACGTGCGCACCGTAGCAAAGATGAGAATAAGAAGAAGGACAAAGATCACATCTATTTTGCAGGCGAATATTTTGGCGATACAAAGGAGGTTCCCAGTGACCAAAAGGGGAACTACGTCACATGGGAAAGTATTCCCAAAGCGAGTAATTTCATTCCACTCATGGGAGTTCAACTTGGGAAAACAAAAATTCAGAGGGAATTTACAAATGGAACTTATGTAGGGACAGTTATGGAGCAAACAAAGGACGAAAATGGCAGCCCATTTTTCGTTGTTACGTATGATGATGGGGACACAGAATGGATGACGCCGTGCTTCCTATTCCAAGAATTGCTAAAACAGTCAACAAATAGTGTGGAATATCCATTAGCGACTACGTTTAAGGAGGTATTCAACCCCGAATTTAAAAAGGACTTAAAATTAAACAATTGTTCCTACGAATTAAAAATTGAAAGACGAAAGAGGAGAAGCACTTGTGAAAGTGCTAGCAACAATAACAGTGTCAGCAAAAGACAGAAACATTCGCAGGAGGAAAATTCCACAAAGAAGAAGAAGCAACGATTTTGACGTTACACAGTGTTGGGCGTGTCGCTTGTCTGCCGTTACTACGCGGCGCACAGCATGGCGCAATAGCATGATTTATTGAGAGGTGTAAAATTCTAAACAAGCTGAAAAAGCTGAAAATTCGTTCTAAAGACCATGCATTTTGCGCCTTTTACATTTTATAGGGAGATATGATTTTAATATTTATTTTTCACTCAGTGTATTTTTTTTTTTTTTTGTCGTTTGTTGTTCATATTTGTGTTTTTTTTCCTTCGCACCTCCACCCCGGTCCCTCATTTTTTTTTCGTACAATTCCAAAAATTTACAATCATAGCCCTACCGAAAAAGGGACAAATTTGAAATATAAACACTCACGTCAAAGTGACATTTTTATTTGAAGCAATAAGGTCCAGGGATGGGAGAAACTCTACACATAATACACATTATACACAAAGTACGCGCATGATGACGCAGCACTTCTAAAATATGGGCTTAAAAAACAAAAAAAAAGAACGTTTGTGCGAAGAAGAAATAGAGATTCCTCCGTATTTTTTGAGGAATAAAAACGCAGGTAAAATTTTTCTAAAGCTTTTTACAAATGGGCGTAAAATCTTTTTAACATATTTACGATGTATTCCATTTTTTTCTGCATGAAAAGCACAAAAAAAAAAAAGAATTATTCTCAATGTGTAGAACAAAAAGTAATTTGCATATGCCGAACGCGTATCACGCGAGCGTATGAGTGTGCATTTGGGGATGGCAAAAATTTACGTTTTATCCTTTTTTCTTTTTCTTTTACATGGTCTTTTTTCTTGGAAAAAATCATTTATTTTACTATCTTTTTTTTTAATTTTTTTTACTACTATATTATGCCCTATATTCGTTGCACGATGTAATGTTCTTAAAATGTTTTTTTTTTTTGTTTTTTTTTTTTAAATAAACTACTGAATTAAGCGCATTGCTATTTTTACCGGAATGTTTTTTTTCAATTTTCACTTCATCCCAGAGAGGGTGCATATTACTTGTGACCATTTAAAACCCCGCCCTAACAGGTTATCCGCATACGCGCACCCATTTGGTGGAATGAACATAAATAAAAATGAAAACGTCTCAGAACACACATTGTTAATTTGTTCGTACATATATATTCATGCATTCGATCTCTTTTTATAATTGAAACGTTTCCAATGCACACTTTAGGGACTTTCTTTTTTCACCCTTTTTAGTAATTTCTTTTGTTTTTTGTTTGTACATATTAGTTATGCTAAAATATTTTCCACGTTTTCGTGAAAAACCATAAAGGCGGAAAATATACCACATGATAATAATACTTAGCAGAAACTAACCTAGATGAAATATTTCCCAAAGGTGTTTATTCGAATTGTTACCAAATTAAGTAGGGGAAAAGTTCCTTGTATTTCACACGAATTGGCTAAACCTCATGTCTTTTGCTCCTTTTATGTGCAATGCGTGAAAAAAGCGAATGGTGAATGTGGCGAACTCGGAGCATTTGATGAAATCTGCACAAGTGACTCTAATTTAATTCATTTTTGCGCTAAGGAATGGGGGAATTTAATGAATTGCGCATTCGCAGATGGGTAATTTTGGCAAACTTTTGCATTTAGAGTTTCTGCAAACAAATTCATTTTGCATTTCTAAAGTACTAATTCGTAATTAATTTTTTTTGTTCTCAATTTTACATTTAGCGTTATGCAAATTGCATCCTTTCCGCCTTTTTCGTGTATTTCCTCATTACGCTTATTCTCCTCATGTGTTTCCCCCCAACCCCCTGCGCACATCGCATTTGGCCCCGTTTCGTACAATTATGCCCAAATTTCCATCATTTCCACTTTTTTTCACAGTTTAGCCAAAATTTGCAATTTTCACGTCAATCCTCTGTAATGCATAAAATTTCTTACCCAATTGTGTGTCCGATATGCAAAGTCAAAAACATAACATAACATAAAATAAACAAATGAACAAGGAAGGTAAACAAAATGAATGTTTAAGTAACAATTTCACTTTCGCTCGGCACTCCATTTTTCACTTGGCACTGGGAACTGTCGCTCCAATAATTATTACTTTTTTTTTTTGTTCTCGATTTTTATTTTAATGATTATCAATGGAAACATAACTGCCGCAGTGGCGGCCATTATCACAGGTGTGTATATTTATGGGGATCATCGACCTTGGCAAGTCTACCAAATTTGTTATTTTTCCCAACTTTGAGGATAATTGTTCAATTTGATTATTATTTTGATAATCCCCCCACGTGGTAATATTATTGTCAGTGTTAGCAGGGGGTGCAGTGTGCGCTATTGATCCTTTAGTGAGCATTATGCCATTGTTGGCATTGCTAGCGACCCTCCTAATACTAATAAAGTTGCAGTAGTGCGTGTTCAAGTGCTTTGATGTATCCCTGTTAAAAATTAGCTCAGTGTTTTACTGCACCTTAGTTACTATATAATGTTGTGTTTTTTTTTTTGTTTTTTTTTCATATCTCGTTCCTTAGGCTAAATAACATTTTTTTGCACACTACATTGTGTTTTTTTTAAAAAATTAAGAACATTGTAAACGTAATTTTTTCTTACCCTTTTGCAAATTTGTCATTCAGGGTTCCTATACTTTTTTGTGCATGTCCCGGTGCCAGCAGTACATGTGCCGTTTGGCGCGTTTGATAATATACATGTAAAAAACAAACACAAGGAATGGGAATGAACGCAGGAGGCAGGAAAGAAATTACTATTCTGTTTTTTCCTTTACCAAATGAATTAATCAAACATCGTGAATTTTACTTTGTTAAACGCATGAAAATGTTTTTGAGCTAAAGAGAAAATTGCGAAACATTAAATATATGTTCATGTACTTATTTACATTTTTTATACGTGTATATAAGTATATATATATATACATATATATATATTTTGTTCTTTATAAATATCAGTGACGTTTTATCGGGTGCTTGTGGAAAATTTGTAAATTCCTTAGAAGTTGAATTTTTTTTATTTATCATTTTGTAAAAAATGTTTATATACATTTTTTCTTTTTCTATTCTTTCTTTTTACGTGTTTTATTTATTTTTTAAAGTATTGTATGAATTTATTATAACAAATAATGTAATTAAAAACGACGAATTGCATTTTGAATAAATGGAAACACACCCTTTGCCTCTTGCGTTGAATAAACGTGTAAAAATATATCGGTACAAAAAAACTGGGTGCTCTTAGAAATGTATAATTATATATATTTTGCGTATGAATTCGTAAATGCGCCACGATGAATATATAATTGTGCTAAATAGCATAAATGCATTAAGTGCATATAAAAGCATTAGTCACTTGAAATGTTATAAGCGTTATTAGTCGCCTTAAATCAATAAATGAATTAATTGCATTATAGGATTCATTCGCGTTGTTCCTTTTTATTATTCGTTTTGTTTTTCGCTTTAGTCACAGAATTCACCCTTGCCCCTTGCCTTCTTTCCTGCGCAAAACGCTTGATGGGCAAAACATAAAATAATTATTATTACGTCTTCTAGAGAAAGAAACAAATGTGGACATAACAACCTGTTCTATATCCACTTTTTCCCCGTGTAGAGCGGGGGATGGGGAAAACATAGTAAAACTACAGGAGAAAAGAAAAAAACAAAAAAATTACCACATGGAATTAAACTAAAAATAGCAAAATGGGTTTCCACATGGTTCTAATTTTAACTTAGATTATTTTAAAATGTTCTAGAAAAAAAAAAAAAATAAATAAAATATAAAGGAGAAAAGGATTTCGAGTTCTGTTTTTCTTTTCTCATGCTTATATTTAATTCTATATCTATTTTAAAGGAAGCAATACTACCTTTCATATATTTTATGTATTATTTTGAATGTGCAGTTTCCAAGAAATTGCAAGACGCAGGAACGAATTCTGTTGCAGTGCAGTTGTGTAATTTCTGTACCCTTGCAAATGAGTAATATATTTTATGCGTGTACATAAATAAATGTAAGTATGAACATGCGTTATAAAATATTTACCACTTACGTGAAAGCATAAGTTTATATTAGCAAACATGTGTTTACTTTTCACAAAGGTACATGCTTTCCCTGCGCACATGTATATGTACAATTGAGCGGTTGGCTTGTTTACGTGACTGCTGCCCACTTCTCAATTTTAAGCAGGCTTGACGGGGTTCTGTTCTTTAAATAGGTTAGAATTAAAAATCCTAATGCACTATATATATGCTTTTTTAAGTACAAAAATACATAACAGAATGGACTGGAAGCAAGTTATGGTGCAGTGACTGCAAAGTAATGTCACCTAGTGCAAAATAGAAAAACGTGGGGCAAAGAATGGCATAATAATGTAAAGTACGCACACTGTTGCAAGAAATGTAGCAGAATACAATAAAAGAATGTATGACGGCATCATTTTGCAAACGAGCAATAGATCATTTTTTTTTTGCCTAAAGCGTTTCTTTAAATTGCACTTTTCTCATTCAATACGCAAGGTATGGGTGGATTATACCCATTTGCATTCGAAATTATTTTAAAATTTTTTATTTTACCAATTTACCATTTACCAACTACTAATTTTCTAATTATACATATGTGCTTTCCACTCTTGTTCTCGTTATATAGATGAAAATGATGGGAGAAAATTGACTGCTAGGCATATTTATATGTGTTTACGTACGTATATGTATAAACCATTTGTGCATTTCTAAAACAAAAGAATAAATGAATACACGAGAAAATAGAAAATAACTAATCTTTACTTTTATTTCTGTAAAATTAGTTATGAATATTTATATTATTTGTGCATAATTATGCATCTTTATGTGTATATGATATGTATGTACTAAAATATACCCCACATGTGCCATTTTGAGAAAACGTGTAAAGTACAAAGGAACCATTGCAGTTAGTGCAATTGCATGATTTAACGACAGAGTTAACTTTCACATCTATTGTTGTCACCTATTTCACGACGCAATTTAGTATCCTGTGCACCTGCCTTACCACAAAAGTTAGCAACTTATTACACTACCCCGTTTTTGGGAACCCTGATAAGGCGATTTTGTACGGATTATATCCCCACTGTGTAACATTTGCGTAGAAGTGGCACGATATATTTTTTACACGAACTTAATCGTACAGGTGTTTCCGTATATGAATGACTGTAGTGACATGGCCGTGCCCACATGACCTCAATGAAACATAACCATGCTAATTCTAGCATCAGGGGAACAAAGTTGTATTATGTATAATTTTCACCTGGCGAAAATATTACAACAGAAATAATAGAGATCAATATTGTTATGATCCTTGTAGAAGGACAAGAGCTGGGAGGGGAACAAAAAACCGAAAGGAGTTGCATCGCGTTTATAGTACAGATTTGTATGCACACCTAATACTTACGTTTGTGTTTGCCTCTTTGTGTACCTTCAGGTACCCCTATGAACCTTTAGGTGCCTTTAAAGTGCCTTCTTACGCATACATATGTGTGAACGTTTTCAATTTCTTTCTTTTT
Source organism: Plasmodium fragile (assembly GCF_000956335.1). NCBI lineage: Eukaryota > Apicomplexa > Aconoidasida > Haemosporida > Plasmodiidae > Plasmodium > Plasmodium fragile. Next base: position 225,905 of record NW_012192614.1, on the reverse strand, counting down.
CCTAATGACTTAAGCTCATCTAATGGCTATAGATCGTTTTTAATAAGTAAATTTTTCGTTTTGGCAAAAAAAAGAAAGAAACACTTTTGTGCCAATAGATTCATTTTTCCTTATCTCATACAATGCTTATTCATATTTTTGTCCCCTTTACCGTTTATTTTTTATTAATTTATACAACAAAAGCACTGTTACTAGATTAAAGAGAGGAAGATACAAAGAAACCAAGTTTCGAACATATATGCGAATACATGTTGATGATGTACTTATCTAAATATACATACCATACATGGTACGTATGTATATTGGTATGTTCTTGTTTGTACTTATACGCTTATGCGCGACGCATACACACTACATGTAGTACATACATGAACCATATAAGCACCAGCGCATAAGTCCTGTGCCTGATGCGTACGTACCACTATGTGCCACGCGGCAGTACAGTACAGCTTAATAGCATTGTTTACCAGTTAACATTACACTTGGCGCTTAGCAGGGAATACGCGTCTCGTTTCCCACCTGTACACACTTGTATGTTCCTGTTTACACCTCTGCATATGTACAAGAGGGATATGGTGTGCGATCTGTTCTCACGCATAGGCGGTATGTGCTTGTAATATTCGCATACACATATATTCCACCCTCCTTTACAACCGTATGTGTACGCGCACCTCCACACATGTGTATACCTCACATTTATGCAAACGATCCTGTTGCGTACGTTTTTTCACGCGAGGCAAGTTGTGACACGGGTTGCGAGCCCTCACTGTGACATTTGTGCGCAAGCTGGTTGCGGCCCGTATTGCCACACAATACAACGCGCATAACACAAGTGTATAAAATTTTAAACATTTCCATAAATAAATATGTACATATAATAAATGCAATTAATTATTTATGCATATATTATTTAATCATTAATTATTTATGCATAAATAATTAATGCATTTATATATTTTACGTTGGTACACCTGTCCGTACATATATACACATACGTACACATATATATATGCATAATACACTTTTACGCGTTACGCGCGAGAAATATATATATTGACAGAAAAAAAAAAAAAACTATGCGGTTATTGTTGTACGTACTGCATATATAAATGACACATTTAAATATATATTTTATATATAATTTTATAATTTATATATAAACGCGTAAATATTATATATATTGCAATGATTGGATGAAATATTTTTGCGTGGTAAAATACAAAAATTCCCTTTTTTTAAAGCGTATTTTTTTTTTTTTTTTCACATCAATATACTAGTAAAAAAAAGCACATATTTTACAGAAAAAATAAATACAACACAGATTATTATTTTTAGGAAACAAGAAAATAAATACTATTCATATTCCTATTCTTACGAATGTGTTAATTTAATTTTATTTAGTTTAGTTTAATTTTTATTTAATTTAATTTTTTTTTTTCTTTTTTGAAAAATTATACAAGAAAATATTATTTTTTTTTTTTTTTTCTTTTTCTGGAAGTTTTAAACAAAATATTTTCACAAGCCGTAAAATTAATCTTAAGCAAAAAAAAAAAAAAAAAAAAAAAGAAAAAAAATATATATTTTTGAAATATTTATGAAAATATTCAGATAAACCAATCATATTTTAAAGTACACCAAGAAAGGAAAAATTATTTTTTTTAATAATATATTTTTTTTTCATTTTATTATTATTATTTATTTAGTTTTTTTCGTACAAGTTATATATGTATTGTATGCAAATCGTTTACATATCCTTTCTTTTGTACGGTTACAGGGCACAAGAAAGAGGATAGGGCGTATGTATTGTGTATATATATGTATATACACGTTTGTATAAGTCGCCTTTACAAGTATATGTGATATTATACATATTACATACGTAGGTGCCTACGCCATACGCCTTGTGCCCTCCTTTACATACGCGAATATACATATATTTGTACGCATATTCAAAGCATACACATATAACCAAAGTACAGGTAAAACACCCACGTGACAGAAAAATGACTGGATCAGATGAAGAATTTGAAATAGGAGATATCCTTGAAGTAAAAAAAAAGAAAAATGGGTTCATTTACCTAGTGAAGTGGAAGGGCTACTCGGACGATGAGAACACATGGGAACCAGAAAGTAACTTAGTCCATTTAACAGCCTTCAAAAAAAAAATGGAACATTTGAAGTCTACTTATTTAAACAAAGTCCATACAACCCACAACGATGGTAATATGTTAAAAAACCACATATCGTCACCATCCTCGTTGCAAGAAGAAGTTAGCACCACTGATATCGTCAAAAACAAGAGTAAGAATCCACTAATTTCAAAAAAAAAAAGTAATAAGAAGAGCGTAACGAACAAATTGGAAGCAAAAAAAATGTTATCTCCACTTTCCGATACTTCACAAAAAATGAGTGACGACGAATATAACGAATCAATTAAACAAGAAACCATCGAAAATCCTCACGATAGCTCTTTGCTAAATGTAGAAGATGTGTACAGTGTCCGAATTAAAAATAGAAAGATGGAATTCTTGGCTAGCTTGAAAAACGCCTCGCCACAATGGGTAGAAGAGTCCAATATACGAAGAACAGGACATCTAAACATAAAAGTAAACGATTTTAAAAAATACATACGGAGGAAAAAAACTTCCAAGGAAAGTAGAATTGTTATCAAAAATTTGCACAACGTTGGAGACGAGTTGTACATTTCGGTTATACACAATATAAATAATAAAGAAATTCACAGCTTGTACCCTTCGAAAGTTATTGAATACATATACCCACAAGAACTCTTAAATTTTCTTCTGTCAAGACTTCGATATCGAACAGCCTAAGTATGTGAGCACATACATTAATATGATCTTGTGTCATAGGTACAACCCATACCAAGTTGTGTGCGCCATAGAGCTATATAGTTAAGTGTACATATATGTATTTGTTCTCACCCAGGTACAGCGAGGCGCTGCGTGTATCACGTTGTTATAGCAACGTATTATCCCAATCCCTCCCTCCCTATGCTTATTATATTGCACACCCATTTATCCCTTACTAACAAAATTTACACCATTTATTATAATTGGCTAAATATATTAAAGGAAAAAGAAAACAAACAAAGAGAAAAAAAGGAATAGACATATATAATCCACAGAATATATGAAAATTAATGCCGAAGAATGAAAAAGACAGAATGTGAAAGTATTTTTTTTTACCATAGGGAGGTTACAACAAATGCATGATTTACAATGCATGACAAAACGAATATCTCTGTGTATACATGCGTACATACCACATGGCATTATTTTATTATTTTTTTTTTTTTGTGTGTTTATTTAAATAATTAACGAATACTCTAATTTCTATTTATATGAATATATATATATATATGTATATGCTTCTGTGTTCCATATGTATGTACACGTATGTACATTTATTAGTGCGTCCACACGGGAGCATAGCGCGCGCATCCATCACACACACGTACATATATGTATAAATGCACATATGCGTAAACCCACACCGTCCACAAGGCAGTCCCAAGCAGAGTAACACACATAATAAGACGCGCTGTTCTACTACGTCTATTATACGCGCACACAACCATGTGTATATGCATGTGTGCATATATATACGTGCATGATCAGTTTAGTAAAAAAATCGAAACGTCAAGAATACAGGGGACGGAAGAAGCATTCTTTTTTCGAGATTATATATTTATAAAGATATGTAGGAAGTTTTTACCCTTTCTATGATGTCCCAATGCAGGAATGTTTAAATACATTAACATTTTTTAATTTGACAGTTATATACCAATGTGCTAATGCATATATTATATATGTATATGCTTCTGTGTTCCATATGTATGTACACGTATGTACATTTATTAGTGCGTCCACACGGGAGCATAGCGCGCGCATCCATCACACACACGTACATATATGTATAAATGCACATATGCGTAAACCCACACCGTCCACAAGGCAGTCCCAAGCAGAGTAACACACATAATAAGACGCGCTGTTCTACTACGTCTATTATACGCGCACACAACCATGTGTATATGCATGTGTGCATATATATACGTGCATGATCAGTTTAGTAAAAAAATCGAAACGTCAAGAATACAGGGGACGGAAGAAGCATTCTTTTTTCGAGATTATATATTTATAAAGATATGTAGGAAGTTTTTACCCTTTCTATGATGTCCCAATGCAGGAATGTTTAAATACATTAACATTTTTTAATTTGACAGTTATATACCAATGTGCTAATGCATATATGTACATAGGTGTATATGCGCCTATACATGTATATACACACCTATGTATGCGCTTTCCCTTACATTTTGAATATTAAATATATTAGTCGTGAATGTAAAACGTAAGCGCACAATCGATTGTTTTAAGTATATTTTTCTCCACCTATTTTCAACAGTCCCATATATATATATATATATATATATATGTGCACATGTGTATGTGAAAACATTTGCCGCAGTGTACGCAAGCACACTGTGCATGTATAATTTAAGTTTACATCTATACATGTACACGCTTGACTCTACACATTTTTTTTTTTCAAAAAAAAAAAAAAACATTTATACAAAAGATAAACTTTTTTGTCAGTACTGTTGCTGTTTTTTTTAAAAAAAATATTATAAAAAAAAGTATCCTTTTAGCAACACATTTGACACAACCTTCCAAAATACAAGGTATTTTACAATGACAAAAATATTCCAAACCCTTTAACAGGGTGAAAAAAGGGGTACAGAAAATTTTACAGTCGTTCAAATACGAGAAACAACCGTTAAAAACATTCTACAAAAAAAAAAAATATGCATATAGGTACCCCTCACATAGGCCCTGTGTGATGTCGAAAATGTTAAAAGTCGAACATAAAAAAGGGAAATATGTCAAATATATGGAAAAGGCACAATGTATGAATATATTATAAATAAAAGATATAAAATTACACATGCGTAGGCACAATTTTTCTATTTATATACATCGCCTATTTACAGCAAATAGCAGGCAATTCCTTTCGTTGTCACATTTTGGGAGGTATCTCTCTAACAAAGGGGAAAACAAATCCATTTCTTTCAAATGAATACACAATTTGATTTTATAATTTTATTTCCTTAATTAAAATATGTTTCTTATAATTTAATGACACATTCATAAATTATATAAATAAAAGGAAAAAGTATAATTAGAAAAAAAAAAAAAAAAATTGATCCCGCAAATTTACACGTTGAAGGTACGTATAAAGGGTCCTCCAGAATATACGCCAAATAAGTGAAAACAGTGTACCATTTAAAAAAAAAATAAAATATTCTTTTAATTTTTCTTTTAAAATATACAAATAACATTATTCTGCGTTAAAACATATTGTGTATATATGAACATTTCGCTGTGTATACATCCAGCATATTTTGTCATTTGTTCAGGGGGTTAAAAAAAAAAAAAAAAAAAAAAAACATATGAATTGTTCTATACCAGCATGAATTTTTAAAAAACTGCATGTACATGGGCTTAACCCAAAAATGGTTACGTATATATAAATAACGAAAATGTTTTCAAAATTGCACAAAATTATGCATAAATTTGCAAAATGACACAACATGTCACACAATATACACGGAACAAAGGCATAATTGTGCAGAGGACGTTAACGAAAAGACATTTCTTTTTCCACACATTTTTCCTTTTCTATTCAATCAAAGCAACAGTGAGGCAGTGTGTATAAAAAAGGAAAAGTACACAATTGTTCAAACCTTTGAATAACTCTACAAATGTACATGGATTTCCTCATAGACAAATTGTGCGCACGTTCTCACTTATAAAATGCCACTTTAGGTAACATGAAAACATGCAGATTGAAAAATTTTGTCGTTTATTCGTTGTAGGAGTGTACTTCTGCACAGTGTGAAGCCTGATGCGCTGTTTACTTTATTCTTTTCCTTTTTAAAGCATATCACATTTTCTATCTTATGCCAAAATACAACATCATCCCCCGGTTGTTTTTATATACGTGCCATTACAAGTACTTCGATTTGCAGACGTAGGGTTTTAACCGTAGATGAAAGAAACAATTGTGTGTAAAATGTTTAAATAAGAATAGAATAAAGAAAAAAAAGGAAAAAAAAAATGTCAAACAAGTAGGAAAATACAACTGAGTTGAAATTTCATTGTGCACACAGAACATTTTTTTTTTTTTTTTTTTCACTCTCTATATATACTGCAAAAATGAACATTCCAATTTGCAGCAACTATTTGCATAATATTTACTTAGAATTTAACTTGTTTAATAATTTTTTAAAAGACTTAAATCAAAAAATAAAAAGTGACAATAACGAAAGGTACACGCTTATATATGACAGCTGCATTGAAAATGCATATAACATACAAAATAAATTTCAAGAATGCAACAGTGAAGAAGAACATATTGATGAAAAGTTCATAGAATACTTTTCTCAAAACTTTATTATAAATATTAAAGCATTTTTAAGGACAAACTTCTGTTGCATAGATGAAAATTTGGAGAATTTAAAAAATAGAAATAAAAAATTAATTGAGAAATTAAAAGTGGACTTAGAGAATGCAGAAATTCAGGATAATTATATATACGAATTGGAAAAGAGCTTAAAATGCGAAAAGGAAAAAAATAGAAACACACATAATTTACAGGAAAAAATAAACAACCTTGTGAATCAAAATGAAAAACTTAGGAACAAAAATGAACAATTGGAGATGTCCTCATGGAAACAGCAAGAAGAAAACAGTAAAATAAAGGTTGAACTGAACAAATTTTTGTCACTCAAAGAAAAAAAAAAATATATTGATAACGGAAAAAGATCTTATAACAGATTAAACAAAAGCATGTGTACGCTATTTAAACAAATTAATAACAACATACGAAGGAGAAACAAGAACACATTATTGTTGGAAAAGAGTAGGAGCTACAGTGCCAGTTTTTTGAATACGTTCAACAGTTTAATGCTTAACGAGGAGAATCTCGTTCGTGCAAGAAATCGACATACGGGAGAATATGGGGATGAAGCGGAAAATTACGCACAAACAAAAGATATAGAGAAAAATCGTGCTCTACAAAATGGTATACTGCACGGTTGTACCCACAACAACGGTGCCCTACAAACAAGAGCACTGCAAAATGTAGCAATAAAAAATAACACACCACAAAGTGGAGGAGTACAGAATGAAACACCGCAAAATGACGTAACAATGAGTTTCCACTTTGGCCAAGAAACCAATGGATATATCAAAAAAAGAAAAAAACGAATTCGTCGGGATCAGCATGCTTATCTAATCACTCATGAAACATTTGACAATATGATCAATTCAAGCAATTTCTTTTGTAGAGGAGACAACAGAGGAATATGTAGAAATGAATTAAATTGCTATAATTTTGACGAAAAAGATAATTTTGAAATTACAGATCAAGGAGAATTGATCTACACAAATATGGAATCAGTAAATGATAAGAATACAAAGGGAAAATGTCATAAATACAATAAATTCTTTAAAAACAGCTGCATGCTGAAAAGAATTTTCACTCATAATGATTACTGCACCGACGGAGAGAATACCTTGTCTTGTTGCAGTAATACTTTACTTATTGATATAAGAAAAGCACTAAGTAATAAATGAACGAAAAGTAAAAGGAAAGTGGATAGCACACCAACTATCCTACTCGGAGTAGGCAGGGAGAACAGTGGATTAAAAAAAAAAAAAAAAAAGGGGCAAAAAAAAAAAAAAAAATGAAAAACAAGAATAAAATATTGAATGTACATTTTTTAAATGTAAAAAGAATCCATTTTAATAGTTATATAGGAAAATATGCAAAATGAAGGTCATAAAGCTGTAAAAACATAATATAGGGCCGGTACCTCTTCTTTATGCCACTACAAGTGCTGTGCACCTTGAGCACAACAAAAACGCAACATTGTTTCGCCTCTACAACATTATAATTTGGTGTTGTCATTCTCTTTTTTTCTTTATAGGAAGAAACCGAACGTTTTTAACTGACTCTATATTAAGAAAACGGATGTATAGGGTTAAAAAAAGGAAAAGGGGGAAATTAAGAATATTGCTTAAGGAGAAAGAGGTAAATAAATTTATACTCTATTCTGTTTCCATCTTCCACTTTATTTTTTTACTGTACATCTGTGTAAGACTTAATCTTTTTCCGAAGTAGTCATGTTGTTCGAATTCGACATGATTAATTAAATGGTGTTAAATGGAGATGAAAATTGAAAAACATAGTAAGGGGATATGAGCTAAGAAAAGGAAAGAAGCAAAGAAGAAACGAAGTGCATACAACATGGTCCGATTTAAGGACTGTATTGCATGGGTGTTATTTAAGCAAAAGGAAAGAAATGTATATTTTTAGTCTTACAAAATTATGTAAACAACTTCATGTGTGTTCTATATGTCGTTGGATAGCTTATCTGTTTGTGCTAACTTATTATATTCTCAATTCGTTGGCTACTTTTCCTGAAAATTATCATTTTCTTGTTTTTTCTGGAATCATTAAAGCTACAGGCTTGTTTACATAGTAGTTTATATTTTAGTTGTGTTTCACCATTAACACTCTATTTTAAAGTGCCTAATTCTGTTTTCCACTTTGCTTGGTTGCTTCTTCACCTGCAATACCAGTGTCATGACGTACAAATGGCGTACTCTGTAAAAAGCGTTTTTTTTTTTTTTTTTTTTTATTAATTTTTAAATATAAGGTAATATTCATGTTCTACATTTGAGAATTACTGCTTATGTATACTTGTAGTATATTTGTTCTGCACAGTTTGGCATTATTATCATTATTATTCACAATGCTGTACTCACTTCTGCCACATGCCTATTTTATTTTTATTTTTTTTTTTTTGTAATTATACTGCACCGAGTCTATTACCTATTGAGCACTTTAAGGTCAAGTGTTTGTATGCAGATATGCACATGTATACATACATGTTTGTGAACATCAGTTGATTCAAATTATCGATAGTGGCATTTCACTCTTATGTCTCCCCATTCGACCTGGTTATATAAGTACATATGTACGGATGCAGTCATTTTTTTCTCTTTCAACTCAAAAAAGATTTCCTTTTTTTGTTTTTTTTTCATTTTTGCAGAAATGTAATTTTAATGAGTATGCTCAGAAAGGAGATGATCAGTTGCGTGCCATAAGCAACATGAAAATGGTACGTTTGCAACGAGTATTATCTCTTTGTGTGCCTATGACAGAAGAATATGCACATATGCCTCAACACGACATCGACTGCATGTGATTTTCAGTATGCTCCACTTGTACGCACACGTATACACTTCTATCTGAGTATGTAGAAGTCTATCTCACACGAGCATTTGTGTACAACGAGAGAAATTTAAAAAAAAATTCGCACGTTATCCATGTGTGGGTGCATATCCACAAACAGGAGAGCATAAAGAAAGAAATATATATATGCTTGTGTGCACATACAAACGAACCAGGGAGATACCTCATTCATTTAAATTCCTTTTTTTATACATTTCTCAGGAGGACTACAGAAGCACGATTTGTAATTTTTATGAGTACATAAAAAAAGACATAAAAATTGTCATCGAGCGGGATGGTAACATAAACGTCGACCTTTTTTCGAATTATTTCAAAAAGTAATTAATCAATTTTGAGCTTACCTGAGCCATTTTGCTTGCTACCTTGGCTTGAGCGTTCCTGCATCTTCTGTCTTTTATTTTTGATCAAACACTGGAAATGAATGATTTGTCATTATGACTATTTCTGATACTATTTCTAGTGCGCTTACAGTTTACGTCCCCCTACCTTGTGCTTTTATTACCATTTAATTATTTTATTATTATATTATTTTACTGTTCTGCTGCTTTTCTTTTTTTTGGTTCCCCTTTTGAAGCATGATAAAAGAAATCCATGACGAAGAAAATAATGTGAAAAAAAAAAAAATTGATAAAATTACCAGAAAATATCTCCGTAAAATTGATTCTTACAGGTAAAGAGAAGAATTGAGCCAACTCATTTTGGTTCGACAAAATGTATTGATGTATATTGGTTTTGAGCACAGCTTCAGCACGAGTATGTGTAAACCTGTGTGCGAATATTTGTGAATTCATTTGTGTATGTTTTTTTTTGCACTTTGTTTTCTTTGATCCTTTTCGCGCTCCTGCGACAGGTATTAGACACGTTTTCGACCCTGCGAGCGAAATTGCCGATGCAACCGTATCGCTCTGGAGCTCTTCTCTCACATGGCAGTTTACATATATTTAATGATGAAACTGCTGCTCGACGTATGAATACCATGCTGCTTTAATTTGTTGTGTTTTAAGAGACGAATGTTATTCTTTATTTGGTACATGTAGATGAATGTACGATATATTTTTTTCTTATTTATTCTTTTTCTCACCTCTTCACCTTATGTCCCCATCTGTCCGCGTAACCACCCATCCACCTCTGGGTCTATCATCCACTTATTCTTATACATACACACGCACGTAAATGTAGATTACGGGAGAGGGACTTTTTCGAAGACGAAGGAATTGTAGAAAACAAGAATTGCAAATATCACAATAGGAGTTTAAATAAATACGACTCATTTGATTTAAGGAAAATTTTAAAAAATAATTCTGAACAATGCGAATTCAGTAGTGACAATGAAGAAGAAGAACCTTTTTCATTCTACAAATATAGAAATATAAGAATTATTGACAGATTAAAGGATTTAAAAAATAACATTTCATTTTTTAAGTTTTATGATTTAATTGATTTTCCAAGTAAATCCTAATTTTTTTTTTTTGCAACTGTGATACATTTTGTGATAGCCCCATGTTTGTATGGGGCTTTGTCAAATATGTGTTCATTTGTTGCAGCATTGTGGAATGCATCGCATTAGCCCAGGTACTTCTCATTTGTGGGGACTTTGCACACTTTGGGGGAAATATCACATTGTGTTGGATTTCTAACACGGCAACCTGTATCTTCATAACTTCTATCTTCAAATATTCTAACTTTATGCTTCTAACTTAGTAATTTTAACTGATTGGATCCAACTGGGTGAATCTAAGTGGGTGGTCCCAACTTGGTAATGCCTCCCACTTGTACTGATCCATCACATCGGTGTGTGCACAAGGCGAGGAGCACTTGTGGCTTTCGCCCTTCTCCAGTTGCTTGGTTGACCCCGCTGGGCAATTACAAAAATCATGGTGCACGACGAAATCGGGCAAAAATTGAGCTAATTCGTTAGGCGGGCCCGTAGCGTAGTAGTGTGTATGTGCATATGTGTAATTGGGCACATACGCATGCACACATACATATACACATGCACATATGCGTATGATGCACTTTACGACCCATGCACGACATGCCCCAGCTTCCGAGGCCGTCCGTGCACATTTAGCGAGCGTGCGTTAAGTAATCAAGATTGCTTGTCGACAGATGTCAGTTACAGCAGCTCACATGAGAAGAATGTGCAAAATTGCTTATACGAGTTCTCCGCCCCGAGATTGACACGTTATGCATCACAGGGTCGTTTTGACACTTAACAGATGAAGCGACACGCCTGGCGGAGCACACATGAAAGACCAGGACCGAAAGGTAAAACGGGACGTATCGAGATTAATGCACCGATGCCTGATCATGTGTAAAATAACAAATCGATCAAATTATCCCTTTGTAAATGCATGCTTAAAAAAAAATGAATCACGTGTGTCAGATTACACCCAATTTTATGCTCATCCGAAAGGTCTCATCGTGTGCATTCCCCATTTGCGTTTTTCTTTTCCTGTTTTTTTTATACTTTTAACACTTGGGTCAAATTTAGAAGAAAGATAAGAACTGTGCAGAGCTATCAACTCGTAAGACCTAATGCATAAATTAATACGTTCTGTTGAGCGTAATGCACGAAGTTCTTTTTCTTTTTTGTTTGTTTGTTTCGGCTTTTTTCTAAGTCTTGCTCTGTGGACATTTTTTGCGTTAAAGGTAAAGTTTCCCTTATCGCTATTGTAAAGCATTAGGTAGTATACTTATCCAAATTGAACAAAAACATACTGTGTAAAAAAATACACGAAAAGAAATAGATCACACTGAAGGGTGCAATCAAACGAAGCACATCCATTTTTGCAACAAGGCTGAGGGCAGCTCAGCACAGAAAAATGTACCCAAATAGACATAAGGAACAGGGGGGAAGAAAAAAAAAAAAAAAAAAACTGCTTCGCAAATAGTTACAATATTTATTACCGCAAATTGTTAATAAAACAAAATTATGTTCTCTTAAGAAAAATGCGATTTTTTCTAAAAAGAACGCAATACATTTACACGAGCGTGTTTAATCTTCCGTGACATGTGCTTTATCTACTTTGCTGCATGGTTTCATCAATATTAAAATCAGAATAATCATTTTTTATATCTCCTTCTTCCAAATCGTCCTCCTTGTCAATGTTAACAAAATACACCAGGGAAGCTATATACAATTGCATATTTATGAAAAAAGACAAAATATTTTCGCTTTTGATAAATGAGGGAATCTGTGCCTGCAGGGGTTGCCATGAAAGGAATAATTTTATATTTTCATATACGACAGATAACCACATATATAGCGGCACGGAGATTGAGGGAATATATTGTGAGAGTGAGCACGATAACTAACGGCTCTTCCGTGATGAATCAGTTTCTGCGCACCCATGCTACGTTGCATATATTTTCTCCACAAGTTGTGGATATGCCATGGTGTGTGGAGGTTACACGTAGGGTGGTCCACACATGGATAAAGTTCGCACAAATAGGTATGTAGATGCGCGCATTTGAATTCCCCGCATTCATTACCCGGTAGTGCTTGAGGAATATGTTGCTGCAAAGCACTCCTAGGGAGGAGTGCACTAAGATCGGCAGCAGGGTTAAGAGTAAGGTGCGTATTTTCATTTTCCTCTTTTCTTCCTTGCTGAAGGTTAAGAAGTGGGTCGTCAGTAGCATATTCACTGCGACGGAAAAGAAGCCCATCTTTGAGAGAAACAAGCCAAGTGCACTGATTGGCAGCATCAGTGTGCTAATGTTAACTACTTCTAGGAGACTCTTCCTGTAAAAAGGGTAGAGGGTCATTTGTGTCCACCACAATGGTATCCGTGATGTTAGAATTTGGTTCTCGCGTGTATGTTGTTATATAAGCAGGTAGTCATTGGAGACTATTCTATCTTCGCACTCCTCACGCTCTTACCATTTAAAGATTCGGAAGAGGAGGTATCTAGTGCTGCCCAACTCTTCACCCAGGTTTTTCAGCACCTGTTGCTTCACCCTTTCCTCGATGTTCGCGCTCTTTATGTAGTCAACAGACAGTTCGCTCGTATACTCATCATTTCCAAACAGGTTAAACTTCTGCTTTCTTTTAAAGTCGTGCAAACTTCTTTGAATTATTTTCTGTGTTATAAAAAAAAACATATCTTTATATTTTAATTTGCTCTTAATGTCACTACAAGTCTTAATGAACTCATCATGGGCCTTAACCAACTCGTTGTAGTTGTCTCTGTCGGTTTTCCCAAGCTTCCTTAGGTATTCCTTCTCCTCTTTATCTATTTTGGATGGGAAAGAAAAAAGGGAAAAAAGGGAAAAAAAGGAAAAAATTAATAAAATAAAATATGAAAGAGCTGTACGGTGTATCATCTCTGCCTTTTAAGAGGCTAATAAGTTTTTTTTTCATTTTTTTCCTTCTTTGACCAGACACGCATTTCACTGAGCTTCTCTCACTATGGCGGTGAAGCACATGTCCCGCTTTGAAAAGGGGGACCAAAAGTGGGAGTCGAGTGGTGTACACATATGTATCAATATACAAATATGCTGATATCACAACCAAATTTGAACACCACACATAAATTTGTGCGCGAAATGGCATCTTTGCTTTTTATAATTTGTTCCCTCTTTTCGCCGCTTAAAATGCTAACTTAGAGTATATCTGTCCTGCTCATTGGTAAAATAATTTGAAAAAAAAGACAACAGTTTATTTTTGTATTTCCTTGGCTGACTATTTTGCAGACATTTATAGGGGAACCATTTGTTAAGTGAACATTTGCTATACAAATAATTGGCGGATGAAATTGTCTTCACATAAGTCTGCTTGTCGTTCCGGCTTGATAAAATTTTATAATTTACATGAAAACAAGAGTATGTTTTTACAGTAAGAATTACGAACATGACAAAATTTGCTATCATTTTTTTAGGACGTGGGATTGTCATTCTTTGCCGCAAGTTCCAGAGGAAAAAACAAAAAAAGAAAAAAAAGACGAGGGAGATGCAGAAGAGGAAGGACATAATGAATGGGGTTGCAAAAAAGAGAGCCCATTGTTAATTCTCATTTCTATAATGCGATAGGAAAATGTTAATTTTGGCTAACTCGTTCTCTGTCCTCCTTCCGTTTCCCCTTCTCTTTTCCTTTAGCTGCTTTTGATTCATCATTTTAGTTCAACAACTTTGAGGGAGGTCAAATGGGGAAAAAAAAAAAAAAAATAGATGCATATTTCTCTCTACACACAATTATTCTATTTTCTTTCCATAAAAAATAAAATAAATAAGTGAACCCTTCGAATTTGTTCCCCTTTGCACTTAACACAAATGTAAGTTCGTGCAATGTGTAAAATCATGAAGAAGCTACTTCCATTTGCATTTATGTACATGTGCTTACGAACATGCATACACGTGGAACAGGGATGGCAAAACCGCAAAATGCGCTCTTCTGTGGGGGAATTTTTTTCTGATCATTCAAGCAATTTATAACAATGGATTCTTTTGATTGTGTACGGACTCACACAGGGATTGCGCGAAGAGGAGCAATTGAAGCGAACGGAACCAACTGATGTGAACTGAACTGAACCAAATTGAACTCGGGAAAAACGAGACTCCGGACCGCACCGTATCTGTTTTTTTTTTTTTTTTTTCATTTCAGCTCTTCCATAAACTGTCCACCGGCAGCAACAAAATGGCTGAATCACGAAAGAGTGAGAAATTTTTTTGCCGTGGTTCCATTATGATCGCACGGAAGAAAAAATTGCCACGATAATTTAACCTGAACAGGATACGACATTTGTGCTAAAATGCTACATAACAACATGTAAGTTTTTTTTTTTCTTTGTTTTTTTTCATGCTACATGGAAAAACAAGCGGTAACCGTAGAGCTATAAATATAAAGCTGCTTATTTTATTTTATTATTTTTTTTTCTTTTTTTCCGTTTGAAACAAAATGAAGAACTCCCAGATGGAAAGAAAAAAGTACTCAGTTCACAATTTGGTGAAACTGATTAATGACAGGAATAAACAAAACGTAAGGAATAAGCGGCTGGCTGTAGGAGCGGACGGTACCACAAGTATCAAGGCAGGAAACGGTCTGCATGGAGAAACGCACAATGATTTTTCCCACATTGAGCATAATGAACAGGTGGGAAAAAAGGACAAAGCTAGGGATCCCGCGCAACATGTGGAAAGCGGCGGAGATTATGACGTCGGAGACGGCAACGTTGATGATGAAGACGAATGTCACGACGACGGCGAACGTGATGAGGAACATGCTGTCTGTACGTACGGGCCGGACGCGACGCTGGCCTCCCCCGGCGGAAGCGAAATAAAGCTGTTCATGTTTGATTACAATGAATGCCAAAACCAAAAGTGCTCCTGTAAGAAGTTATACCGATTTAAAAAAATAAAAAAGGCTCCCATCAATAAAAAGTTTAAAGGAATCGTATTAACGCCATTCTGTGACAAATACTTTTCCATAAATGATAAAGCCACTATGGAGAATTTTGGCCTGTCCGTAATTGACTGTTCGTGGAAATCGCTGGACTTATTGAAAAAAGCCAAGTTCACAAATCAGAGGAAATTACCCTACATCATTGCAGTTAATAGTATAAATTATGGAAAGCCCTACAAGCTCTCCTGCTTGGAATCGTTGGCATTTTGCTTATATGTGTGTGGCTACAACAAACAATGTACAGATATTCTCAATATTTACAAATGGAGCTCAAGTTTTGTAAATCTGAATGGAGAGTTGCTCGATATGTACAAATTATGCAACACCCATGAGGAGGTGAAGAAAGTTGAAGATGAGTTTATTCAAAATTCGCTCAACGAGAAGGAGAAACGGAAAGAAATAGACCACTACAAGGTTATATATGAGGATGGCTACTTGTAGTTGTCGCCTTTGTCATGGCGCGTTACTCGTTTACCTTTTTTATTCTTTTTTTTTTTTTTTTTTTTTTTTTTTTTTT